>NC_034200.2:15768324-15973324 GCF_002021735.2 Oncorhynchus kisutch | reverse complement strand
TCAGGTCTGAAAGGTTACGTCCTCCTCCTCCTCGGAGAGTGGCGTTCTCTGTACTGAGGAACCGGCCCAGGTGCTTATAGAGGACAAAAACCAGCTTGGCCACACCTGGGGGGAAAAATACACATTAGAATAAGATTTATGGTGGCATTGTGAATGTATAAAATTGCTTCTAATTTCTATACTTCGGCCACTGTCACAGTGCAATGCTCCTTCAGCGTGATCACATTCATTCATTTTTATTCATACACCCCCTCCCCTCTTGTTACCGTTTTTACTGTTGACTTTGACTGTGTTTGCAGACAGCTGAATGGAGGCTCCACCCTTGCTGGTCTGGGGGAACCTGAAGTCCTGCATCTGGCCATCAGTACTGAGCACATACACATCCAGCACTAAAAGAGGACGAGGAGAGGGGGAGGTAGCGGCGGGAGAGGAGCAGGAGGAGACGGAGAGAGGGGGAAGAGGAGGAGAGGGGGAGGTAGCGGCGGGAGAGGAGCAGGAGGAGACGGAGAGAGGGGGAAGAGGAGGAGAGGGGGAGGTAGCGGCGGGAGAGGAGCAGGAGGAGACGGAGAGAGGGGGAAGAGGAGGAGAGGGGGAGGTAGCGGCGGGAGAGGAGCAGGAGGAGACGGAGAGAGGGGGAAGAGGAGGAGAGGGGGAGGTAGCGGCGGGAGAGGAGCAGGAGGAGACGGAGAGAGGGGGAAGAGGAGGAGAGGGGAGGAAGAGGAGGAGAGAGGGGGAAGAGGAGGAGAGGGGAGGAAGGGAACGGTAGAGGTATATATTACTGACAGGTCACGTTTCAATAGCAACGCGCAGTGTTTAATAGAGCGTCGATATAAAGGTTGGGAAGTGTGAAAGAAGGGAGGAACCAGATCAAGTGTTCCAGCTAGAGAATCCAATCTCATTGTCAATATCCCATCCGGCACTATTTACTGTAAAAAAAAAAAAAGGATCTGAGCTGCTCCCCGTAACCCTGGCCTACAGAGCTCCTTATGGAGAGATGGGGAGGGAGAGAGCTCCTTATGGAGAGATGGGGAGGGAGAGAGCTCCTTATGGAGAGATGGAGAGGGAGAGAGAGAGAGAGAGAGAGAGAGCACAGCACCACCCAACCTGCTGAAGCATGAATGTCAAATATTCAGAAGATAAAAAATATCATTGGGCTTTTTCTTCCCCCTGTGGGTTCAGATAACTCTGGCCTCGCCAGCGAGCAAATCTCTGGAAAGCCTGCTAGATTCCTGCAGCAAACCCCTTGCCCTCTCTCTCGCTCCCTCTCTCTCTCGCTCTCCTCTCTGCTGTGCTGTGCCAGCTGCCGGATGGCTCTCTCTCTCTCTCTCTTTGATGTTTGGAATTACGGAGGGGTCAGGAGGACGCACGTATCAGCACACTCCCTCCTGTCAGAACCAGCCTCAACTTCCTCACCACAGATCGCTTTTGACACTCAGAGATGAGAAATTGTTCTCCCTCTGACATTTTTTCTCCTTTCCTTCGCTTCCTTCCTTCTTTCTCTCTTTCCCTCTATCCTAAACGCCCCCCCCCCACCACTTACCCCTCCCTTTTCTCTCCTCCTGCCCTTGATGTTCGCCTCAAGGTGCCATTTGTGTTTCAGCCTGAATCAGGAAACTATGTTAATTAGGAGTAGGGATCCTTTTGGGCTTCTCTCCTGCTGCTCATCAGGCGAGCTGCAGAGAAGACTGTCCCGGGGCCTCAGTCCTCACATAGCATTGTCAGAGATTGGGATAGTTCTACTAGCTATATTACTACTAGTAGAAATATATATATATATTTTAAATCTGTTGTTGAGGCCCTGTGTGCTAAAAGCACATAAACAGAGCCTGTTTGCAACGATTAACTATACATGGCGTGTATAGGCAAACGATTACATTTTGCATTAGCTGGCTGCAGTACATCTGGTTTTTGTTATCCGCTTGTAATTACCATTTACCGACAAAGGGTTAAGGCAGGGTTAGAGGACATAGCTACCGTATAGAATGCACTATATATACAAAGTATGTGGACACCCCCTTCAAATTAGTGGAGTCGGCTATTTCAGCCACACCCATTGCTGACAGCTTTATAAAATCGAACACACAGCCATGCTAGCTCCATAGACAAACATTGGCAGTAGAAAGGCCTTACTGAAGAGCTCAGTGACTTGCAACGTGGCACCGTCATAGGATGCCACCTTTCCAACAAGTCAGTTTGTCAAATTTCTGCCCTGCTAGAGCTGCCACGGTCCACTGTAAGTGCTGTTATTGTGAAGTGGAAATGCCTATGTGCAACAACGGCTCAGCCGCGAAATGGTAGGCCACACAAGCTCACAGAGCGGGACCGCCGAGTGCTGAAGTGTGTAGCACGTAAACATGGTCTGCGACACTCACTACCAAGTTCCAAACGTCCTCTGGAAGTGACGTCAGCACAAGAACTGTTAGTCGTGAGCTTCATAAAATGGGTTTCGATGGCCGAGCAGCCGCACACAAGCCTAACATCACCATGCGCGATGCCAAGCATCGGAGTGGTGTAAAGCTCGCCGCCTTTGGACTGGAGCAGTGGAAATGCGTTCTCTAGAGTGATTAATCACGCTTCACCATCTGGCAGTCCGACGGACAAATCTGTGTTTACAGGAGATTACAGGAGAACACTACTTGCCCCAATGCATAGCGCCAACTTTAAAGTTTAGTGGATGAGGAAAAATGGTCTGGGGTTGTTTTTCATGGTTCAGGCTAGGCCCTTTAGTTCCAGTGAAGGGAAATCTTAATTTTACAAAACACAATGACATTCTAGACAATTCTGTGCTTCAAACATTGTGGCAACAGTTTGGGGAAGGCCCTTTCCTGTTTCAGCATAACAATGCCTCCGTGCACAATGCGAGGTCCATACAGAAATGGTTTGCCGAGATCAGTGTGGAAAAACTTGACTGGCTTGCACAGAGCCCTGACCTCAACCCCATCGAACACCTTTTGGATGAATTGGAACGCCGACTGCTCATGATTTTTGGAATGAGATGCTCGACGTGCAGGTGTCCACATACTTTTGGTCATGTAGTGTATCAAATGATTCAATTGATTTTTCCATGAGAGGACCAGACAGTTCATCTTGCAGAACAAATTCAATGCCCCTACTTAACTATGCAAGAAAAAGGCAGCGGGGAACTCATAACCATAGCAACAAAGAGGCTTGTGTAGGGAAAATGACAGTTCACTGCACAAAGCTGACTTAAATGAATGAGATCACATTGCTAATAAACTGCCTGTGAGAACATATTAGCTTGCCTGGCGCTGAGCGAGACATCAAACCTCCTACTGTGACTTCAACTAAATTTGGTCTTTCTAAAAACCACTTTGCCTCTCTCCTGGAGGAATAGCTGTCCAGGTTCTTGTCTAGAATGAATAAGCCCATGGAAAAGAAGCCCTGGGGCCTAGCAGAAGTATGTTTCTACAGAATGGTTGTGAATGTTAACTTCCACTTCCTTGAACATAACAAACTGTAGAAAAAAAAAGGCAATTTTAGTACTGAGGTCAAAGTCATTTTCTTCCAAGACAGGGGGAGATAATACAAAGGAAAATAATCATTAAAACTGTGGATTGTAACTGGCAGACGTGTCTGTCTAGTTTTTCCTTTTATGAGTGATGGGCAGGGGGGGGTAGAAAAAACAAACATACTTATGTTGTCTGCAGGCACTTTGACTACAGCGGGTTCAATCAGGTTGTCGGCAAGGATGAAGGCGCCTTCCTCCAGGGTATCCAGTAACATGGTGGCGGCGTGCGTTTGCTCCGTGGAATTCATGTCTTCCCAGGACTTCAGGGCTTCCGGCCTCAGGAGGTTGTCAACCGTATCCACAATGGCCTGTATCCGTGGAAACAAGTCAAATGTCAGATCTTTGTCACTTAAAAAAGAAAAAAAAAGAAACATGTGATCCCTCATAACTTCTACTACTGGAAAAGGGGGCAAGAAGAGCATATGAAGCTGACGGCAAGTAAGGACAAGCGACAACCCAAAAAAAATCAAGATGATATGAAGATTCATTCAAATTAAAACATCACTTAAAGATGGCATGGTGGTCACAGAATGAAAACTACAGGATGTTGTCTCCCCACTTCCCTGGTTTAGACCCATTTATTTTCTTTTGAATAACAAAACTGTGCCAGAGGGGAAGTTCAAACACAAACCAAATGTTTTTCAAATGAATGGAGCAGTTCTTCCACAATAGTACTCGCTCGGGTTCCTGTTCTTTAGCATCTGATTTTTCCCAAAGAGCAATTATCTTCCTCTTCGCTAACAATAAATATATTCCATAACAGGATCTGGTCATTATGGCCTTGAAATGTGCAGCTTTTCCTTCCTAGAGGGGAAAATGTTATCAAGAAAATGAATCCATTTGTTTCATGGGTAGCAGTCAAAGTAAAGAAGGGCATAATTCTGCTTGTTTTCAATGGCAATCCTTTCATTTCCTGCTTGGCTGATAAGCAGTAAGTAAGCAAAACATTCCAAACCCTCACGAGCAAAAGTATCAAATGTTGATCAAAATGGAGGTCACTGTGACCCTGTGCAGGAGAGTTCACAACGTCCATGTAGCTTAGCATATCTATCTATATCCATATCCACACAGCAGCGCTAACGCTAGCCCCATTGATGACTCCCATGTAGCTTAGCATATCTATCTATATTCATATCCACACAGCAGCGCTAACGCTAGCCCCATTGATGACTCCCATGTAGCTTAGCATATCTATCTATATCCATATCCACACAGCAGCGCTAACGCTAGCCCCATTGATGACTCCCATGTAGCTTAGCATATCTATCTATATCCATATCCACACAGCAGCGCTAACGCTAGCCCCATTGATGACTCCCATGTAGCTTATCTACAGTGTATTCGGAAAGTATACAGACCCCTTCCCTTTTTCCACATTTTCTTACGTTACAGCTTTATTCTAAAATGGATAAAATATGTTTTGTTTGTTATCAATCTACACTCAATACCTCATAATGACAAAGCCAAAACAGCTTTTTAGACAAATTTTCTACATTTATTCAAAATAAAAAACAGATACCTTATTTACATACAGTACAAGTCAAAAGTTTGGACACACCTACTCATTCCAGGGATTTTCTTTATTTTTACTATTTTCCACATTGTAGAATAATAGTGAAGACATAAAAACTAAGAAATAATAATACAATAGGGAATCATGTAGGAAGCAAAAAAGTGTTAAACAAATATATGTTATATTTGAGATCTTCAAAGAAGCCACCCTTTGCCTTGATGACAGCTTTGCACATTCTTGGCATTCTCTCAACCAACTTCATGAGGTAGTCACCTGGAATGCATTTCAATTGTGCCTTATTAAAAGTTCATTTGTGGAATATCTTTCCTTCTTAATGCATTTGAGACCATCAGTTGTGTTATAAAGGGCTCCTGAGTGGCGCAGCGGTCTAAGGCACTGCATTTCAGTGCAAGAGGCGTCACTACAGTCCCAGGTTCGAATCCAGGCTGTATCACATCCAGCCGTGAATGGGAGTCCTATAGGGTGGAGCGCAATTGGCCCAGCTTGCCGGGGTAGGCTGTCATTGTAAATAAGAATTTGTTCTGAACAGACTTGCCTAGTTAAATTAAAACAGAAATTGTTGTGACAAGGTAGGGGTGGTATAGAGAAGATAACACTATTTGGTAAAATAACAAGTCCATATTATGGCAAGAACAGCTCAAATAAGCAAAGAGAAACGACAGTCCATCAATACTTTAAGATATGAAGGTTAGTCAATACAGAACATTTCAAGAACTTTGAAAGTTTCTTCAAGTGCAGGTGCAAAAACCATCAAGCGCTATGATGAAACTGGCTCTCATGAGGGCCACCACAGGAAAGGAAGACAGAGTTCCCTCTGCTGCAGAGGATGTTCATTCGAGTTAACTGCACCTCAGATTGCAGCCCAAATAAATGCTTCACAGAGTTCAAGTGACAGACACATCTCAACATCAAATGTTCAGAGGAGACTGCGTGAATCAGGCCTTCATGGTCGAATTGCTGCAAAGAAACCACTACTAAAGGACAACAATAATAAGAAGAGACTTGCTTGGTCCAAGAAACACAAGCAATGGACATTAGACCAGTGGAAATCTGTCTTTTGGTCTGATGAGATCAAATTTGAGATTTTTGGTTCCAACCGCCGTGTCTTTGTGAGACGCAGAGTAGGTGAGCAGATGATCTCCGCATAAGTAGTTCCTACCGTGAAGCATGGAGGAGGAGGTGTGATGGTGTAGGGGTGCTTTGCTGGTGACACTGTCAGTGATTTATTTTGAATTCAAGGCACACTTAACCAGCATGGCTACCACATCATTCTGCAGTGATACGCCATCCCTCCTTTTAGTTTGTGCTAAGTAGGACTATCATTTGTTTTTCAACAGGACAATGGCCCAGCACACCTCCAGGCTGAGTCAGGGCTATTTGACCAAGAAGGAGAGTGATGGAATGCTGCATCAGATGACCTGGCCTCTACAATCATCTGACCTCAACTCAATTGAGATCGTTTGGGATGAGTTGGATCGCAGAGTGAAGGAGAAGCAGCCAACAAGTGCACAGCATATGTGCGAACTCCTTCAAGACGGAAAATCATTCCAGGTAAAGCTGGTTGAGAGAATGCTAAGACTGTGCAAAACTGTCATCAAGACAAAGGGTGGCTACTTTTAAGAATCTAAAATATATTTTGAATTGTTTAACTCTTTTTTTGGTTCCATTTGCATTATTTCATAGTTTTGATGTCTTCACTATTATTGTACAATGTAGAAAACAGTAAAAACAAAGAAAAACCCTTGAATGAGTAGGTGTTTCTAATCTTTTGACTGGTACTGTATTTAAAATCAAAATTTAGCTCAGGTGCATCCTCTTTTGATGGATCATTCTTGAGATATTTCTACAACTTGATTGGAGTCCACCTGCAGTAAATTCAATTAATTGTACATAATTTGCAAAGGTGCACACCTGTCTATATAAGGTCCCACAGTTGACAGTGCATGTCAGAGCGAAAACCAAGCGATGAGGTTGAAGGAATTGTCTGTAGAGCTCCAAGACAGGATTATGTCGAAGCACATATCTGGGGAAGGGTATCAAAACATTTATGCAGCATTGAAGGTCCCCAAGAACAAAGTGGCCTCCATCATTCTTAAATTGAAGAAGTTTGGAACCACTAAAACGCTTCCTAGAGCTGGCCGCCCGGCCAAACTGAACAATCGGGGGAGAAGGGCCTTGGTCAGGGAGGTGAACAATAACCCGATGGTCACTCTGAGTTCTAGACTTTCTCTGTGGAGACGGGAGAACCTTCCAGAAGGACAACTATCTCTGCAGCACTCCACCAATCAGGCCTTGATGGTAGAGTGTCCAGATGGAAGCCACTCCTCAGAAAAGGAACGTGACAGCCCGCCTGAAGTTTGCCAAAATGCATCAAAGGACTCTCAGACCATGAGAAACAAGATTCTCTAGTCTGATGAAACCAAGATTGAACTCTTTCACCTGAATGTCAAGCGTGACGTCTAGAGGAAACCTGGCACCATCCCTATGGTGAAGGATGGTGGTGGCAGCATCATGCTGTGGGGATGTTTTTCAGCGGCAGGGAATGGAAGACTAGTCGGGATCAAGGGAAAGATGAACAGAGCACAGTACAGAGAGATCCTTAATAAAAACCTGCTCCAGAGCGCTCAGGACCTCAGACTGGGGCGAAGGTTCACCTTCCAACAGGACAACGACCATAAGCACAAAGCCAAAACAACGCACGAGTGGCTTCAGGACAAGTCTCTTAATGTCCTTGAGTGGCCCGGCCAGAGCCCGGACTTGAACCCGATCGAACATCTCTGGAGAGACCTGAAAATAGCTGTGCAGCAATGCTCTCCATCCAACCTGACAGAGTTTGAGAGGCTCTGCAGAGAAGAATGGAAGAGTCCTCAAATACAGATGTGCCAAGCTTGTAGCATCATACCCAAGAAGAATCAAGGTTGTAATCGCTGCCAAAGGTGCTTCAACAAAGTACTGAGTAAAGGGGCTGAATACTTTTGTAAAATTGATATCAGTTTTTTTTTATATATATATATATATATATATATATATATATATATATTTTTTTTTAACATTTCCTAAAATAAAAATATATGTTTTTGCTTGTCATTATGGGGTATTGTGGTTAGATTGATGAGGGATAATTTTTTGTTGTGATTTTAGAATAAGGCTGTAATGTAGCAGAATGTGGAAAAAAAGCCAAGGTAAATTGCTAGCTAGCATTAAACTTATCTTATAAAAAACAATAAATCAATCATAATCACTAGTTATAACTGTCAACACATGGTTGATGATATTACTAGTTTATCTAGCGTGTCCTGCATATAATCGATGCGGTGCGCATTCGCGAAAAAGGACTGTCGTTGCTCCAACGTGTACCTAACCATAAACATGAATGCCTTTCTTAAAATCAATACACAGAAGTATATATTTTTTAAACCTGCATATTTAGCTAGAAGAAAGGTTATATTAACCAGGTGAAATTGTGTCACTTCTCTTGCGTTCATTGCATGCAGAGTCAGGGTATATGCAACAGTTTGGGATGCCTGGCTCATTGCGAACTAATTTGCCAGAATTTTACGTAATTATGACATAACATTGAAGGTTGTGCAATGTAACAGCAATATTTAGACTTAGGGATGCCATCCGTTAGATAAAATACGTAACGGTTCCGTATTTCACTGAAAGAGTTTTGTTTTCGAAATGATAGTTTCCGGATTCAACCATATTAATCACCCAAGGCTCGTATTTCTGTGAGTTATTATGTTATAATTAAGTCTATGATTTGATATAGCAGTCTGACTGAGCGATGGTAGGCACCAGCAGGCTCGTAAGCATTCATTCAAGGAGCACTTTCGTGCGTTTTTCCAGCAGCTTTTCGCAATGCTGTTTATGACTTCAAGCCTATCAACTCCCGAGATTAGGCTGGTGTAAACGATGTGAAATGGTTAGTTAGTTAGCTGATATCCATACCCACACAGCAGCGCTAACGCTAGCCCATTGATGACTCCCATATATAGCTGATATCCATACCTACACAGCAGCGCTATCCCTACAGATAAACATAGCCATCAGCATAATTTCCCCACAAATCCATATCAACCCCATGACCCGATAAACCAGTGACAATTTAACCACAGGTGACATTAACCACTGCAGAGGCCCAGGCTACACTATAGTGGTAATTAGCCAATAACAACGGTCACTCAATGTACCAATTAGTGCAAAGCTGTGATTATCATCCACACACACACTAATTGACCATAGGCACAATTACCCTTTTGTCTGGATTAACCAGTGGGGCGAATAAACACTGTAGTCCCTCGCTATCACACCAGACTGATGATTAACCAATCAACACAACAAGTAAACCAACCACACGGCTGGCTACCATTATTACCTAGAGCTATGATATGCCTACAAGCCCAGTCAGAGTTGGATAGGATAGGAAGAGAGTGAAGGAGTCAGAGTAGCAGTAGTGATTTCAGGGCTAGGGCCGTTACACCTCAGACAAACAAATCAAAACTTGTAGGCATGAAGAATGAGGAACAAAAAAAGAAATACAAATAATCGTTGTCTTTAATTTGCGGCAGCATTAGAACAAAGAAAAAAATAACTCTGTTCTGATTGAGTCCTCTTTAATTTATATAATTCTCGCCTGGGTGGCGGCCCCACCACACACCAATCACAAAGGGTGTTACCCAAGATGCCCTACAGTGAGCAGGAAACGCTTGGGTGGTGGTGGTGGTGCTGACTTCACTTACATTGCCTATTGATGAATAAAGAAGACACCCGTAAATCAAGTTGACGGTGACATGCAGTGTATCCCAATGTCTCACAGTAAAAGAGACCTCAGTAAAAACAGCCCTAACTCATGGTGAAGAATGCTCCCACCAGTCAAACATAGAGACTGAAGAGAGAGACAGAGGTCTGAGGAGGCTGGTTAGTTTCGTGCAAGGCAGGCCCACTGTGTTTACGCCAGAACCGCTTCTTTCAACAGGACCTGCTCTCAGATTATAAACTCCGAGGAAAGGAAAATGGCATGAAGAGAGAAAGGAATGAAAAGACCCAACAAATCCTATATGAACACAAACACATTAATGGGACTGAAAATGAATCCATCAAACAAACACAAAAATTGGCACTTTTGTCAGCGAGAGGAGGAACAAGGAGAGGCTGGAAATGGTAAAGTGAAAAACTGAGTACACTGCCACTTTGATCAAACTTCTGGCTGACAGGGAGCTACAATTACGGCCGTGGGAAGGCAATTACTCATACAACGCACAAAGAGGGAGGGGAATAGAGAGAGATAAGAGATAGGAGAGATATTGACTTACAGACAGACAGACAGGCAGCGATATTGACAGACAGGCAGGCAGATCGACAGACCAGACAGACAGGTGAGTTGAGGGGTAGAGAGATAGATGGACATACCGTCAGGCTAGCAGACACACAGGCAAATAGACAGGCTGGCAGATGCACAAGCAGAGAGACAGGTGGAGAAGCAGATGTGTTTTGCATACAGACAAGCCAGCAGATAATCACAGACAGACAAGACACCAACGTTTCATGCTACTGAGCATATTGTGGATAGGTCCACCTTTGTGGAACCAGCAGACATACAGTACCTTCATATATGCCCTGCAAGTCCTCTCTCTCTTTTGAAGCTTTTTAACACAAAGTGAGGATTAAGAACAAGAGGCACACTATTAGGAAGCAAAAGAGCTCGGAGGGAAAAGGAGGTTAGTCTATGTCTTTAGAAAACAGATATCCTAAAATACACCACTTATCCATCAGGATGGAAATGGTAATATATAAACCTTATGTTAGGTAGATGAAATAAGAAGCTCACTGTGTATTATGCAACACATTCTATAATGTGTTTGGGGAAGCTGTATCTAGCTTCCATAACGACAAGGGCGTGGCCGGCCAAGACAGAGCTGCACAGCATAGATGGGGAATCGCTGAGATAAAATTCCTACGCTTTGCATTAACAATGTTTTATAAAGCACTGAGAAAATAAACTAAGCAGGAGATGGTCATTTGGATTCCACGGCACTGAGGTTATAACAGTATGCCGGCTTTGGGTTTTATTGTGGAGCCTTTTGTTGAATGGTCTCCGCCTCAGTCAAAGGAAAATGCTTCATTATTCCCACAGCTAGCTACATCGTGGCTGCAGGAGTATAGTACTGTGCAGTTTTAAGAAAGTACAGCCAGAACATAGACCGAAAGATTCAGTCTAGGACTAGCTAACCCAAAAGTAACCAAGACAACACTACCCTGGTGCCTTTTGGTCCAAATCATTTCACTTTTAGGTTCTGAATAGTACTGTAAAACCGGAATTCATTTCACTTTTAGGTTCTGAATAGTACTGTAAAACCGGAATTCATTTCACTTTTAGGTTCTGAATAGTACTGTAAAACCAGAATTCATTTCACTTTTAGGTTCTGAATAGTACTGTAAAACCGGAATTCATTTCACTTTTAGGTTCTGAATAGTACTGTAAAACCGGAATTCATTTCACTTTTAGGTTCTGAATAGTACTGTAAAACCGGAATTCATTTCACTTTTAGGTTCTGAATAGTACTGTAAAACCGGAATTCATTTCACTTTTAGGTTCTGAATAGTACTGTAAAACCGTAATTCATTTCTCCATATGACTGTCGCCAGGGGCGCAACTTTGGTTTTAGAAGTTGGTGATGGTGGAGAGGAGTTATTATTTGTGTTGGCTAGCGAGGGACTGCAATCCATCAGCTCGAAGTCAGAGCTGCCAGGTGAGAAGGCTGTGTTTCAGAACCCAGTAATTACTAAGAAGAGGTGGGGCTGGAAGAATGAGCTTCCTCCCTCTCCACAGCCACAGCTCCCCCTATGGGCTGGGCCGGCCTCTCCTCCCCCTCCTCCCCCTAACCTCACCTGGAAGGAGAAGTGTGGGGAGGGCTAATGAGTGGGTTAACCTATGTAGAGTCAAAAGGTGGAGCAAAGCGAGGGCAGGAGAGGAGGAAATACTACCCACCCAGAGATATACGTATGTTTATACAATGTACGGCTCTCGTACTAACTAGCCTACCTGAGGTCACATATACTCGGATTTATGAACTCAAATCGTCTGCTAAATGACATAAATTGTTTTATATTACCTTGTTGAAGCTACGCCCAGCGGAGTCCTTTTCGCATAGCTCCTGGAGCTGAGCGTCCAGGATGTCCACCAGCTGCTCCATGAGACGCACTGACGAGCTGATGTCACCGGCGAACACTGGACCCTGTGTGTGGTGGGCCAGCTCATTGGCTAGGTTAGCCGCATTCTCCCCACTACGGATCTGGAGTTGGAGGAAAAACTGCAATATTAAAGGTCCGGTTTAAGCTTTTAATTACTTGTTTCCTACTAAATACTGTACCTGGTATGTGGTATGTTAACTATGTGCTGGATACTTAAGGATATAATGGATACTTAAGCAATAAGTCAAGAGGGGGTGTAGTATATGGCCAATATACCACGGCTAAGGGCTGTTCTTATGCACGACGCAACGCGCAGTGCCTGGACACAGTCCTTAGCCGTGGTATATTGGCCATATACCACAAACCCTTGTGCCTTATTGCTATTATAAACTGGTTACCAAAGTAATTAGAGCAGTAAAAATAAATGTTTTGTCATACCCGTGGTATACGGTCTGATATACCACGGCTGTCAGCCAATCAGCATTCAGAGGTTGAACCACCCAGTTTATAATACTGATTTAAATGTGGATAAAGGAAGAAAACAGCAGAGCAGGAAAAGGCTCATGGTCATTGGTGAAACATCTTTGGATGATAGGCATCACAGAGTCAGGTAAGGTACAGGTAATGTATCACATACTGATTTAAACTCAAATCAATATTAATGCTGCAAGCTATAGCCCACAGAAAGCAATCCACAGTGTGCAAGAAAAATATAAACAAATGTGCATTAAATGTGTATTTTGTTTACATCTATAAGGCATTCAGTGGAATACAGTATATGTATGGGCAAGCCTCTTATTTAGTGTTGAAACCAACCAGGTGCCATAAAATGACAGATACACCGTGCCCTTTCAGATAAAGTAGAAGAAGAAAGCTGATGTGTTTTGTTCCTTCCATCGCTGTCACCAGAGCCATGGGGGGACATTGTTGACCAACCTTTTGTGCCACTTGAGTGACCCAGTGGGAGGTACAGTTGCTGAGGTCAGGTCCCTTTGGGTTCCAGGTCCCCCCTGCCACCGTGCAGAGGTAGGAGGCAATGCCTGGAGAAACGCACAACAAAGACAACCATTACACAACCCTATTGTCTGTTTTTAATGTATGTGTGCATTTGTTTGTGTACATTTCTGTAACGTTGCTGACCACTACCATCTTGAACAGTTCTCTCTATCAAAAGAAATTGCATCACAATGAGTACAGCCTGTTTAAATAAAGGTAAAATAAAATGTATTTAACAGAGGTTAGGCCAACTCTTCACCCTCCTACCATTCCTGTCCTCCTCTCAACAAGTTTCTCAGGAAAAACAAACAACTGAGGTCAGCCGCGGTCAAAAAAGCAATGATGCAAAAAGTGGCTGACCAGTAGGAACCAGAAAGGTTGCCAGCTTTGTACTGTCTAAAAGCGGACACTGAACAGTGAGATATTCTCATACAGTTCATCTTTATACTGTAGGAATCATTGTCTGTCTTCTTAGTCTAATTCAGTGGTATCCAAAGTTGGGGTTAGGAACTGCAGTGAGTGCCCCCCCCCCAAATTAAAAAAATAAATAAAATCCATTAAGTACATTTATTTACTGCTTTCTTTTGAAAATTAAATTAATTTAAGGTTATTTGTTGATGTAAAAATCTACATACATTTGACAGATTTTAAAAGGTTGTGTAATTATATTTGGGATTAGGGTGTGGTCGCGAGAAATTCTTGGGGGGAAAAATGGGGTCCCCAGAAATTCCATCAGTAAAAAATGGGTTCCCTGTTGAAAAGGTTTGAATATACCACAGGTCTAATTGCTGGTTGTCAATTAATAAAGTTGCCATTACCAGTGGAGGGTCCTCAGAGGAGGACCATCCTCCTCATTGAATTTGACAAAATAAATAAAAAATTTAAAATTTACAAAGTTATCCTTTTTAGATAAAACAATATATATTTATAATCACATCACCAAATGATTTATAAAAACACGCTATTTTGCAATGAAGGCCTACAGTAGCTTCAACAGCACTGTGGGGTAGCACCATAGGGTAGCACCATGGTGTAGTCAGAGGACAGCCATCGACTTCAATACAAAACCTAGGAGACTCATGGTTCTCATCACCTTCCATAGACTTACACAGCAATTATGACTTCTGGAAGACGTCCTCGAACCTATCAGAGCTCTTGCAGCATGAACAGACATGTTGTCCACCCAATCAAAGAATCAGATAATTAATCTAGTACTGAAAACATAGCCTACAGCTAGCTAGCACTGCAGTGCATAAAATGTGGTGAGTCGTTGACTCAAAGAGAGAGAAAGACAATACTTTAACAGTTTTGAACAAATTCATTTCTTCCAAAATGAAGGAGAAGCAAGAGAGAGTCCTTTTTTTCCCTTTCAGATTCACTTAGCTAGCAAATGCAGCTTGCTAGTTTAGCCTACTCAAACAGAGGGATGCTATGTTAGTTAGCTGGCTATGACTATCCAACACAACACTGGAACTCTTCCAAGTTAAGGTAAGCATTTGGTATTACTCATTTATTACCAGCAGGGCCTGCCTGTGTAAGTGCTAAACTGCTTACTGACTGTACACTAACATCACTGCACAATTGTAGGTTAATTGACTACGATGTTACTTTAGCTAATATGGTGACAACGATGTAAGCTGTGTATTGCGATTATGATATGGTTTGGCTTGTAAAGATTTTTCCACCTGGTCACACACAGCTGGTCATGTGTTAGATGCGAGAGGGAATCAAATGTGGCTGCTATGAAAGTGAACTATGTTTACACGTGATCAGGGATGTATTCATTTAGCCAGTTCTGTTGAAAAAAACTAATGGAACAAAACATACCTGAATATGTCCAACAGAAACACTAATTTGCAGATTCTGGGCTAATGATTACACCCTATATCAGCTAGATGCATTCAAGAGTTTGAGGGGTATAGGGGACATTCAGTATCATGTAGTAGCCTAAACCTATCGCTGTTCCATTGAACTGGGTGAATGGGATATGAATGAGAGTCATCCAACATGCTGTAATAGAAATAAGGCCATGCTCATGAAAAGAAAATCATCCTCCCTCATCTTAAACTGCATTGACCGCCACTGCTCTGTACCGTATATATTACTGAATTCTTTGTAAGCCTTGATGCCCTGCATGTCTGCATTCCATATTATTGAAAAAACAATGATAATATACATCCCCTTACGCCACCACATTATACATGATCTTACTGTTTATTTTATCTTCCTATATTGTCTGTTTGGCCCTATTAGCATATTGTAGGTAATGAATATCACATGTTGGGACCTTGTCCAATGTAAGGTAGGCTATGTGAAAGACAATGTCTAAACACACTAATAAGCACAAACACATTCATACACAGAGGACCACCCCCCCCCCCCCCCCCCCACCCCCCCCACCCCCACCCCCACCATCCTGGTTCCCGATAGTACCTCTGGTTCCTTTGGGGCAGGGTCTCTCCACGGTGACTCCAGTGTGTGTCTGGGGCCAGGAAATGCCTCTCTTCGTTGTTCCCTCACAGAAGCGCCTGGGGGTGGGGGGGATCTCTGGAGCGGTGGGGTCAGCCGTCCCATGGGGGTCCTCCGCTGGGTTTCCCGCCTCTCTCTCTCTCCCATCCCTGGGGTCAGCCAGAATCGTGGTGTTAACTGGGCCTTTGACTGTGGACGTGGTGGTGGTGATGAGAGTGGTGGTCTCAGGCAGGGCTGATGAGAGGGAGACATCTTTTGTAGTTGGCACTAGGAGAGGATGAGAGGGAAGAGTGGTGGTTATAGCTTTCATAAAAAACCCAGCCTTACCTTGAACTCCCTTCATACATTTCAGACGTACATCAGATACATCAGTCAGCAGAGAAAGTTCAAGGTAGTTTCACTGTTTAAGTTCCACCCCACCAGAAGGGGTGGCTGCTCTACTCCACACATCAACTGGAGACGACCCATACATTCCTGGAGACACAGAGTCTACTGCAGCACTCGGGTATTACTCTCTGTTCTGTTTCTGCTCCAGCACAGGAAGCACAAAGTCAGGAGGAGGAAACCTGCAAACGCTACACCAGGGTTTCACAAAAACCCGGTCCTGGGGCCCCACCTGAACTACACAATTGATTCAAATAACAAACAAGCTTTGGTTATTTGAGTCAGTAGTGTAGTGCTGGGTCAAAAACCAACACGTGCACCCAGGGGCGACCCCAGCACCCAGGGGAAACCCCAGCACCCAGGGGCGACCCCAGCACCCAGAGGCGACCCCAGCACCCAGGGGAAACCCCAGCACACAGGGGCGACCCCAGCACCCAGGGGAAACCCCAGCACACAGGGGCGACCCCAGCACCCAGGGGAGACCCCAGCACCCAGGGGCGACCCCAGCACCCAGGGGCGACACCAGCACCCAGGGGCGACCCCAGCACCCAGGGGCGACCCCAGCACCCAGGGGGAAACCCTGCACTACACTATCTCAGACTATTTTTACCTTTACCCAATCCCCAAAATAACGAGAGGTCAGGTCGTGTAGCAGCATCTGCCTGGCTCTCCTGGGAGTGGCTGATTAAATGTCAACAGGGAAGACAAAGCCTGCCTGCATTTTACTTTTTTCTTGTTCGTTTCATCTCTCTCTTTGATAAAGCCGGTGTGGGCAAAAACCATACCTCAGCGATAATGCTCTGCTGATGAATTCAATGCACAGCTATAAAGACAATCTGTGTAGGTGTGTGTAGTAACCAAGAAGGGGTAGTCTGTAGCCTTTTTTTTACAGTCTCTACCCATTTGTGTGATCACAGAACTGTGAATGTACAGTAGACATCTATTTGAATGAAAGAGGCAAATAGGAAAATAGATATAAAAAGGGTACAGAGAAAACAGTTTATCGTGCATGCTTGGGTGTGCTTTGCAGCCCGCGTATATGAGGCAGTGACTGTGTGCATGACTACACTGGTTGCCTCTTGCCTTACTGATCTTATATTATATCCACGGCCACACGATCGCTGGCGCTGATAAGAGGCAGCTTCCCAGAATGAGGTCTGCTACTGTGAAAGTCCCGCAGTGCCGTCTTCAGAGGCCCACGGTGCTTCAGGGAAAAGGCAATATCATGCTATCTGACACCCCATCATCAAACACATATCTCCATTTCCCCCCCGACCTGAATGGTGAGAATGCCCACATTTAGAGTCTGAGCTCTGGAGCTAATCAGACCATCAGGAGACTGGTCGTCTTTGTTTTGTGTTTCCATTTCAGTGAAATCTGGAAGTTCATTACAAAGCCCTGTCTGTGTCTGTCTGTGTTTACGACAGGCTTTTCAAAAAAAGACCTCAAGGGTGCATAAACAACAATGCATTAAATCTAGCTGGACCCCGCGTTTCTCAGAAAAATGGGGAGGGAAAAAGTGGCCCAGGCAGCGACACATTTCGGATATATATATATTTTTTTAAATCACAGCCAGGATCAACCTTGTTGCAATGTTGTTGTGTTATGACATTTCATTCAATGACCTTTTCTCCCCTGGCAGGAGCAGTGTTTAATTGGGCTGTCCATCTGTCGGTCAGCTACTCACTCACTCACGTTTCTGAGCACTGAGCATGGATGCAAATGAGCGTCTGACATATGTCCAGTTTATTGTTGTGTGAACAGATGTTGAGAGGAGGTCTCTTATGAATATTTGACATTCATGCTGCAGCAGGTTGTGTGGTGGTGTTCTCTCTCCCAGTCTCCCTGTGGACACGCAAGAGGCTGTGAGAGAATAAAGACTTAAAAGGGAATCTACGAAACACCATACTGAGAGAAAGACACTCATACCAGAGTCACCATTCTAAGGAGACTATCATAGCTACTGATAAGCACTGGAATCCTGGTCTAGTTGTAGTTTGCTAGCGCCTGAACTTGACCTCTCGGCCCCTTTGTCTCTGCAGTGGCAGATAAATAAACAAATAAGGTAAATATAACAAGCCTAAACCACTTGTCAAAGAGGACCATCTTCCCGTTACATTTCTCTTGATGTCGCCATCCACCGCCCTCCCGCACTCTGTCATTTTCTTTTGATTATGACGAGTCATTTCACAGATGGTGGTTGAAAGCAGTGGGTCCTCTGCCAGCACTCAGGCCAGAGAGGGGCCACCTCAATTAGCTGTCATTTCACTCAAGAGCTAGTTAAAGTCCCTCTGGGTGGGGGAGGCAGACGGCTAGGACACTCTGGGTGGCATATGTTGAGTGATGTCTGTTATAAATAACACGAGGTGCTCAGAGGTTGAGTAGCACTCTGAAAAATGCACGGTGTCGGGAGTTTCGGGAACTTTTGAAAACTGAATAGAATGAACTAGATATAATGGAATTGACAGCAGTGGAATGGGGGCCATTGAGAAAGCAAATAAATGGTTAGGCAACACACTGTGCACTAAAAAAATGTATGTCGGAACATGCAAAAACTAAATAGAATAAACTATACACAAATCGCCAGCAAGTAATGGGGCACTTCAAGGGAGTGAGGAAAGGGTTAAGCAATACTCTCCACTAATGATAAATAAAGATGAAGCTAGAGTTCTATATTTTAACATCACCGCAGGGCACTTTTCTTACTCTCCACTAATGAAATACTAATAAGATGATCAGAGGCATAGCTACTCTATGCTGTTTGTCTAAGCTAGCCCTATTGGTTGAAGGCCAAGTCCCAACTCCCGAAAAGCCAGACTTCTCATTTCCTCTGGAAAGGACACGTTTTGCCATTATCTCTGAAGAATTGAGGATTCGACATGAAACGGTTGTTTAGGAAAGTTTGACAGGGAAGCAACATAATAACAGGCCATCAGTGTGTCTGTGGGTGGCGTGGAAGAAGCAGACGTCGTGTGACTCTCGCTCTCTCTGCAGAAAGAAGCTGTTTCAGTCTCTACGGCAACTCAAGGTTTGTTTGGGAATCAATGATTGTCGAAATGAAAGGGTTGATTAAATACTCGATCGACTGAATGAAAATGTCAAAAATGCTGAGTGTCCACTACATCGGCGTTAACAATAGATTCAATAATTAAGCAACGTCTCAGTGAACTTCCAAATGTCAGAGTCCTCCAAAAACCTGGTGGCGGTGTTACATTCTCTTAATTCACACAGTGTTTTTCAAAGTGTGAATCTGGCCATCTAACGAGGACTGCAATAAGAGGCCAAAACAGCCTGTACCAAACTGTTGGACGCGACACCACCAGCCTACACTGCAACGCCATGAATAACGAATGGTGTGAGGGTGAGTGAGTGTGTGTGTGTGTGTGTGTGTGTGTGTGTGTGTGTGTGTGTGTGTGTGTGTGTGTGTGTGTGTGTGTGTGTGAATGTATGTGTGTCTGCGAGTCTGCGAGTGTCAACGTGTGTGTGTGCATCCATCCGTGCGTTTTAAGCTTAGCCATTTCCAGTCAGCCAGACAGTCTCCCTCTCTCTCTGAATATCTCAAACTTATAAAGGGAGCCACAACTGTGGTGTTGCTTTTTTGAAGATCCCTACGCCAGACCAGTAGCTAATGACAGAGAGAAACAACAAAACCCAGAAGACATGAATATTACATTCGCTTGTTTTTACGCAGTCTCATCCTGCTCTGCGTGAGCCCGTGTGACGTGCTGATGTGAACATCAGTTCCGTGTAGCTAGTAGCTCCCGTAATGGGTCTAAGTGAACCCTCAGGTCACATAGCCCTTTCTGCCCTGGGAAGACAGTTTTTTCCTGGCTTTGTTTTTAGTACAACTTGGAATAACTCATGGGTCTTTCTGGCAGAAAAAGGCAGCAACCACTGCCATCACACAGTGGATCAAGTAAATAACTGAAAAGGCGTAGGTTGTTTTACTCCTAATGTGTTCTTATTACCTGTATTTACTGGACCAGGGCGATTACCACATCAAGCACTGCTGTGGCATTGCTGTGGCATTGCTGTGGCATTGCTGTGGGCGTTATTGACAGTTGTTCTTAAAGATCAAGAGACAGAAAAAGCTCTGCCAATGCCAGACAGGATTTGGATCCATGTGGTCTGATTTACGAGAGCTGAAACTGAACACTGGGGCCACCTCATTACTACCGAAGGGAACACCAGGCCATGGAGCCACTTTGAGAGAGAAAGGTAGCTAGCACAAAATATACTGTGCAGCTATGAACACTCTCTCTTCCAGTTCTTTAAAATGTCCACTTGAAGTCACACATTCCAATCCACCAATCAGGAAGTCAGACTCATGAAGACTTGTGCCATGGCAACAAGAGGAACAAATGGAGGCGTTCCAACTATCCGCCTGGCACCTTGACCTCTGACACGCACACACGCACACGCACACACACACACCCTTGACTCCGGTCTGCATGACTCTCCTTGCTGATGTGTTAATTCCTTCTGATCCACTAAGCGGCAAGGACTCACGTGATCTGGTAAATATTCCCTTTGTTTCTCTGCTTCAAAGAGTATAAAGCCTCACTGTGTGTCAGTCACGATACAATTTATTAATGAGCCCAGCAAGTGCTTCTTCATCGTGCTACACGTCGATGCAAAGTTTAAAAAGCATTCAAATAAATATGCATTACTGAGTTTTATAAGCAGCCAAATTGAATGAGCAGAACGTCGATAGAGCGAGGCAAGACGAGGTGCTTTAGGACATTAGCACGTTTTGTGAGGCAGAAGGAGATCTAGTCGATTAGAATCTCCCTAACTAGCCTTTTCCATGTGTGCAGTGGCATGGTCGGCGACTCAGCTGTGCCTTTCTTCTCCTTGGGTTGTTGGATCTCTCCATGTGGCTAAACCCCACAGTTCTCCATTGGCCCAGTTCCTCTCAGTGAAGGCATTCATTTAACACTCCTCTTTTTTACTCCTCAGATCAATGCTACCTCGAAGGCAAATACATTTTCTCCCTTCTTCCCTCGTTACTTTGAAATGCTCCTGGCAATTATTGGCTCCCCTGATTAGTCTTTGGAATTAATTAGACCAAGACCCGAGTCGATGTCTTTGAGGAATCTCAGACAATACCCTTGCAAGTGTGTCCCTACACATTTTGTAACGGGTGGGACTTAGGGGCACATTTTATTGTCACGTCGGAGCAGTACGATCTCTTAAATAGTGAGCCTTCTTAGGAGGTGAACTATCAACGTCTTGATCACTGGTGTCTGTGTGTTAGGAAAGCATTCGAGGAGTTTCACTCTTCAACACATGCATGTGTTCTGAAACTCACACCCCCTGTTCAAATGAATCCTTGGAGTTTGGAATATATCTTAGGAATTATACAGGCATCAAATACAGTTATATACAGTGCCTTGCGAAAGTATTCGGGCCCCTTGAACTTTGCGACCTTTTGCCACATTTCAGGCTTCAAACATAAAGATATAAAACTGTATTTTTTTGTGAAGAATCAACAACAAGTGGGACACAATCATGAAGTGGAACGACATTTATTGGATATTTCCAACTTTTTTAACAAATCAAAAACTGAAAAATTGGGCGTGCAAAATTATTCAGCCCCTTTACTTTCAGTGCAGCAAACTCTCTCCAGAAGTTCAGTGAGGATCTCTGAATGATCCAAAGTTGACCTAAATGACTAATGATGATAAATACAATCCACCTGTGTGTAATCAAGTCTCCGTATAAATGCACCTGCACTGTGATAGTCTCAGAGGTCCGTTAAAAGCGCAGAGAGCATCATGAAGAACAAGGAACACACCAGGCAGGTCCGAGATACTGTTGTGAAGAAGTTTAAAGCCGGATTTGGATACAAAAAGATTTCCCAAGCTTTAAACATCCCAAGGAGCACTGTGCAAGCGATAATATTGAAATGGAAGGAGTATCAGACCACTGCAAATCTACCAAGACCTGGCCGTCCCTCTAAACTTTCAGCTCATACAAGGAGAAGACTGATCAGAGATGCAGCCAAGAGGCCCATGATCACTCTGGATGAACTGCAGAGATCTACAGCTGAGGTGGCAGACTCTGTCCATAGGACAACAATCAGTCGTATATTGCACAAATCTGGCCTTTATGGAAGAGTGGCAAGAAGAAAGCCATTTCTTAAAGATATCCATAAAAAGTGTTGTTTAAAGTTTGCCACAAGCCACCTGGGAGACACACCAAACATGTGGAAGAAGGTGCTCTGGTCAGATGAAACCAAAATTGAACTTTTTGGCAACCATGCAAAACGTTATGTTTGGCGTAAAAGCAACACAGCTCATCACCCTCAACACACCATCCCCACTGTCAAACATGGTGGTGGCAGCATCATGGTTTGGGCCTGCTTTTCTTCAGCAGGGACAGGGAAGATGGTTAAAATTGATGGGAAGATGGATGGAGCCAAATACAGGACCATTCTGGAAGAAAACCTGATGGAGTCTGCAAAAGACCTGAGACTGGGACGGAGATTTGTCTTCCAACAAGACAATGATCCAAAACATAAAGCAAAATCTACAATGGAATGGTTCAAAAATAAACATATCCAGGTGTTAGAATGGCCAAGTCAAAGTCCAGACCTGAATCCAATCGAGAATCTGTGGAAAGAACTGAAAACTGCTGTTCACAAATGCTCTCCATCCAACCTCACTGAGCTCGAGCTGTTTTGCAAGGAGGAATGGGAAAACATTTCAGTCTCTCGATGTGCAAAACTGATAAAGACATACCCCAAGCGACTTACAGCTGTAATCGCAGCAAAAGGTGGAGCTACAAAGTATTAACTTAAGGGGGCTGAATAATTTTGCACGCCCAATTTTTCAGATTTTGATTTTAAAAAGTTTGAATTATCCAATAAATGTCGTTCCAACTTCATGATTGTGTCCCACTTGTTGTTGATTCTTCACAAAAAAATACAGTTTTATATCTTTATGTTTGAAGCCTGAAATGTGGCAAAAGGTCGCAAAGTTCAAGGGGGCCGAATACTTTCGCAAGGCACTGTATGCACACAAAATATACATTTGGAAACATTCAGGTCCATTTGTTTTGGTTTCTGTCTTATCCCCTAAAACACCTAGTATAGACATATAAAATCGGCTTTTCTAAAAGGGTGGATGCAAAGGTTGTTGGCATAGTAGGAGAAGACACAGTCGCGGTAATATACTGACTACCGAGCTCTGTAAAAAGCTGAGAATCGTAGTGATTCGGTTCAACTGACAACTTTTACCGTGGGGCCCCATGAATCTTAAATGGGCCTGACACCAATTAGTCGACTGGTCAATCGTTTGGTCGATAGGCTGTCGACCAAGATTGATTTTAGTCGAGCAGTAGCAAATATATCTATATTTTTTATGGCAAAAGACACCTGTCTTTTCGTGGCCATCTCAGTGAACTAATCCATTGTGGAGGCTGAGACTAATCCATTGCAGAGGCCGTGGGGATGACACAGTCCAAGAAGAGTGTGGCTAAGATGCACAATGCATATCTCGCTCCAGAATGCACCCCCTAATGCCAATTTGTGCACATTCATTGTTTCATAATTCATTGTGTGAATTGTTTGCCTTTCATTGTTAGTTCCCAACTACATACACTACATGACCAAAAGAATGTGGACACCTGCTCGTCGAACATCTCATTACAAAACCATGGGCATTAATATAGAGTTGGTTCCAAACCCAGATTTGCCCGTGGGACTGCCTGATGGTGAAGCGTGATTCATCACTCCAGAGAACGTGTTTCCACTGCTCCAGAGTCCAATGACGGCAAGCTTTACACTACTCCAGCCAACGCTTGGCATTGTGCATGGTGATCTTAAGCTTGTGTGCGGCTGCTCGGCCATGGAAACCCATTTCATGAAGCTCCCGACTAACAGTTATTGTGCTGACATTGCTTCCAGTGTGTAGTTTGGAACTTGGTAGTGAGTGTTGTAACTTAGAACAGGTTCTTTTTACGCGCTACGCGGTCCCGTTCTGTGAGCTTGCGTGGCCTACCACTTTGCGGCTGAGTCGTTGTTTCTCTTCCACTTCACAATAACAGCACTTACAGTTGACCCGGGCAGGTCTAGCAGGGCAGAAATTTGTCGAACCGACTTGTTGGAAAGGTGGCATTCTATGACAGTGCCACGTTGAAAGTCACTGATCTCTTCAGTAAGGCCATTCTACTGCCAATGTTTGATAAACATCTCAGCAACGGGTGTGGCTGAAATAGCCAAATCCGGTAATTTGAAGGGGTGTCCACATACTTTTGTATATACTGTGTATATATATCATCAGTAGTGCATTTACCGTTAATTCCTATAATAATTTTTTTTGCTTATGGTAATTTCTGTTAATGCATTCAATAGCTTATATTCTCAGGTCTTTGCCGTTCTCATTGTCGGCGTGGATATGTTGTTTGCGAGAAACAAGTTTTTGTTAATTTCATTCAATTTGTGAATTTTGTACCTGCACCTGATTACGCATAGAAGTAGGCCTATAGGCTACTTCTATCCATTGTGCAAATAACCTACAGCTGTGTGTCTGACCCAAGTTCATTGGCGCTGTAAATCAAATCAAACTTTATTTGCCACATGCGCCGAATACAACAAGTGTAGACTTTACCGTGAAATGCTTACTTACAAGCCCTTAACCAACAGTGCAATTCAAGAAGAAGAAAATATTCACCAAGTAGAGAAAGCAGAGAAAACCGTCTATAACATGGGTGACTGGAGTCTCTGACAATTTTGAGGATCTGGGGGCCCATGCAAAATCTTTTCAGGGGGAAAAGTTTTTGTCGTGCCCTCTTGTCTTGGCATGTTTGGACCATGATGGTTCGTTGGTGATGTGGACACCAAGAAACTTGAAACTCTCGACCCGCTCCACTACAGCCCGTCGATGTTAATGGGGACCTGTTCGGCCCGCCTTTTTCTGTAGTCCATGATCAGCTCTTTTGTCTTGCTCACATTGCGGGAGAGGTTGTTGTCCTGGCACCACACGGCCAGTTCTCTAACATCCTCCCTATAGGCCGTCTCATCGTTGTCGGTGATCAGGCCTACCACTGTTGTGTCGTCAGCAAACTTAATGATGGTGTTGGAGTCGTGTTTGGGCACGCAGTCGTGGGTGAGCAGGGAATACAGGAGGGGACTAAGTACACACCCCTGAGGGGCCCCAGTGTTAAGGATCAGCGTGGCAGACGTATTGTTGCCTACTCTTACCACCTGGGGGCGGCCAGTCAGGAAGTCCCGGATCCAGTTGCAGAGGGAGGTGTTTAGACTCAGAATCCTTAGCTTAGTGATGAGATTTGTGGGCACTATGGTGTTGAACGCTGAGTTGTAGTCGATGAACATCATTCTCACATAGGTGTTCCTTTTGTCCAGGTGAGAAAGGGCAGTGTGGAGTGCGACTGAGATTGCGTCATCTGTGGATCTGTTGGGGCAGTATGCGAATTGGAGTGGGTCTAGGGTGTCCAGGAGGATGCTGTTGATGTGAGCCATGACCAGCCTTTCAAAGCACTTCATGGCTTCCGACGTGAGTGCCACCGGCGGTAATCATTTAGGCAGGTTACCTACACTTCCTTGGGCACAGGGACTATGGTGGTCTGCTTGAAACATGTAGGTATTACAGACTCAGTCAGTGAGAGGTTGAAAATGTCAGTGAAGACACTTGACAGTTGGTCCACGCATGGTTTGAGTACACGTCCTGGTAACTTGTCTTACCCAGTGGCTTTGTGAATGTTGACCCGTTTAAATGTTTTGTTCACATCGGCTACCGAGAGGGTTATCATACAGTTATCCAGAACAGCTGGTGCTCTTGTGCATGCGTCAGTGTTGCTTGCCTCGAAGCGAGCATAAAAGGCATTTCCCTCGCCTGGTAGGCTGCGTCACTGGGCAGCTCGCGTCTGGGTTTCCCTTTGTAGTCCATAATAGTTTTCAAGCCCTGCCACATCCGACGAGCATCAGAGCCGGTGTAGTAGGATCCAATCTTAGTCCTGTATTGACGCTTTGTTTTTTTGATGGTTCGTCTGGGGCATAGCGGGATTTCTTCTAAGCGATTAGTCTCCCGCTCCTTGAAAGCGGCAGATCTAGCTTTTAGCTTGATGCGGATGTGTATGTACAGTCACTGTGGGGACGATGTCATCGATGCACTTATTGATGAAGCTAATGACTGAGGTAGTGTATTCCTCAATGCCATTGGATGAATCCCGGAACATATTCCAGTCTGTGCTAGCAAAACAGTCCTGTAGCTTAGCATCCGCGTCATCTGACCAGTTCCGTATTGATATTCTATACAATGTGGCAAGTTTGCAAGAGCAAGCTACAGGCCAAACCCAAGATAACAGTTGATACAATGTTTGAAATTCATTGCAGACAGGCCATGCATAGCCAATGTGATTCATAGGATATTTATTTTCTACCTGCAGGCTGCAATGTATTTATTTGTTGGTTTCATGTAGGCTATTTTTTTACATAGTTGGAAATGCCAATAGAAGTTACTTTTGTGCCTTATTTCATCAAATAGAGTGCTGAAAGCATCAGACAAGGTCAAAGCATATAGTTGATTTTATTAAAACACATAGGGTGTGTCTTCAGTTGAAGTCGGAAGTTTACATACACTTAGGTTGGAGTACTTAACTCGTTTTTCAACCACTCCACAAATTTCTTGTTAACAAACTATAGTTTTGGCAAGTCGGTTAGGATATCTACATGACACAGATACTTTTTCCAACAATTGTTTACAGACAGATTATTTCACTTATAATTCACTGTATCACAATTCCAGTGGGTCAGAAGTTAACATACACTAAGTTGACTGTGCCTTTAAACAGCAAGCCTACTTCCAACGTTGTGGCAAAATGGCTTAAGGACAACAAAGTCAAGGTATTGGAGTGATCGTCACAAAGCCCTGACCTCAATCCTATAGAATATTTGTGGGCAGAACTGAAAAGGCGTGTGCGAGCAAGGAGGGTTACAAACCTGAATCAGTTACACCAGCTCTGTCAGGAGGAACGGGCCAAAATTCACCCAACTCATTGTGGGAAGCTTGTGGAAGGCTACCCAAAACTTTTGACCCAAGTTAAACAATTTAAAGGCAATGCTACCAAAAACTATTTGAGTGTATGTAAACTGTAAACTGACCCAGTGATGAAAGAGATAAAACCTGAAATAAATCATTCTCTCTACTATTATTCTGATATTTCACATTCTTAAAATAAAGTGGTGATCCTATTTGACCTAAATGCATGGAATTGTTACTAGGACTAAATGTCAGGAATTGTGGAAAAACTGAAGTTTAAATGTAGTTGGCTAAGGTGTATGTAAACTTCCGACTTGAACTGTATATATGGAAAAATACATCCATTTTGAATTTTATATAGTTTTATTGCATCTCTGGGTTATATCAATTCCCAGGTTAATTTCATGTTTTCATGTACATCTGAGCTATTGCCATTCAAGCAGGGAGAAATTCAGCTGGTATGACGTAGCATTACAATAAATCTTCTCTCACCGCACTAGAAGTTAATAGGAATATGACATTCAAATTGCCTATCACATCTATCATACATGTCAGATTTCAATACTGGCCGATGTCATTACGTGGGAGGTTGTCTTCTCTTAAATGAGCCATTGATCATATTTTTCCGATATTCCTACCTCGATAAATGTGTAATTTAACAGAGGGTCCACCACATTTCTCCTATTAGTCTGCCTCTTCAGTCCAGGGTGCATTGCATTGCCGTTGCGAATGTCAGACTTCACTCTGCAAGGCACATCGATCTGCAGGTTGAACATGGTGAGATTGTAGACTACTAAATTGATAGTGCAGTTTGTTTAGGCGATTTTACAGTGAACTCGCTACTTCACATTGACTTTCGTATTATTGTGTGAAGCTATGTTTGCTAGGGCGGCAGGTAGCCTAGTGGTTAACAGCAATAGGCCATTAACCGAAAGGTCGCTGGTTTGAATACGCAAGATGGAACAATCTACCGTTCTGCCCTTGAGCAAGGCAGTTAACACCCAACAAATGCTCCCCGGGCACCAATGACATCGATTAAGGCATGCCTCCCCCACCTCTCCGATTCAGAGGGGTTGGATTAAAAGCGGAAGACACATTTTTGGTTGAATGCATTCAGTTGTGCAAGGTATCCCCTAGCTAGCCGGCCAGCCCACAGAAAGAGCATTGCATTGTGGGTTTTATAGTCGACTTGAGATGCAACTGATTTCCACAACAATCACATGTTGCTACCAACCTTATTATAACGACAAAATGAAACACTTGTTCAGTGTTATTTAACACAGTAAATCATAGTAATTTGTGGATTTTTCCTTTAATGGACACAATTAGTTCTCTCTCTGCACCTCAAGTGCTTGTTGGTATCAGTGAGAGAGAGAGAGAGTCGTTCTTTTAGCACCACACGATCACCCTGCAGAACAGGTTGTTTAATTCCTCTCTGTACTAAACATGAACCATTTACTCTCATGTGCCTACCTGTGCCATTCACAAAAGCCTAGTGGGATCTTGCAGCTGGCATAGCCTTGCTTCTCTATCTGCCTTCCTCTATGAGCAGTTCAATGGTTTCATAAAATTCGGTATTCATTTTACCTTTATTTAACTAGGCAAGTCAGTTAAGAACAAACTCTTACTTGACGGCCTAGGAACAGTGGATTAACTGCCTTGTTCAGGGGCAGAATGACAGATTTTTACCTTGTCAGCTCGGGGATCAGCTCGGGGATTCGTTCTTGCAACCTTTCGGTTACTAGTCCAACGCTCTAACCACTAGGCTACCCTGCTTTGGTTGGGTTGGGCACACAGAGAGACTCAACCTCTGACCTTCATGTCAAGAGCTCACGGTCACTGTCTGTTTGTCTGTCTGCCTGCCTGCCTGTCTGCCTGCCTGTCTGCCTGTCTGGGCAGATATACATGTAGAGAGAGGGAGCAAAGGGAAAACAAACAGACGTGTTGACAGGTGGTCAGCGTGTCCATGGATACGTTGCCCTTAGACACAAGAGGTCGGGGATCAGATTTCACAACCTTAACGTTAATCTAGCCTGGGACCCTCACTCACCGAATATCACTTCGTTTTCAATATCGTTTTACTCCAACTTGAACCCCCTGACGTCAGCGTGGTAGCATGTTCCCCCTACAGTGACTTACACAGTGCTTTAGCGGGGACTTAGCCGAGCTCTCAGTGATAAGGAGGAAGCTGCATCCCAACGTCACGCCAGCATGGTATAGAGTTGATCGTTCCTTGTCGAGTGCAATGCGTTAGTGGGGACTTAGCCTAGTTTTTAGGGATAAGGAGGCTTCAGGCAGGTAATTACGCCCATTATCACACAGCGTGATGTAGGAGCCCTGTCTGATGACGCGCACGTCTGTCTCTCCTCAGACACTTCACAGATTCATTTCAACCCCTACACCATCTGATAGAGATCACTTTCGGCGGATGGTCCTTTATAAAAATGTTTTTTCTTCAACAGCGCTCAAGTCACTATTCTAACCTCGTCATCCGGGCCATGATTCACCGGCATTACCGCCACCTAGCCACACAGCACCTTAACTCTGGGGTTTAACACCAACCCCCACAAAATGATGGAGATTGTCTCAATCCACGGGTAAATGAGGGGCCGTCAACAACCTCGGTTGATCGGGTAGCCATAGCAACAGATGTCCGAATCAGATCCAAAGGCAAGGAAAGGAAAGTGGGGATGAGATAACCTTCTGTCATACCGTGTGCAATATTTCAGAATCCCATTCCGGGCCATTAAAGGGAAGTTCACAAGGCCACTGCTCATAATGGATTGGGATAAGACCTGAGATTAGAGAATTTGATAGGGTCCAAGTGGAGAGGGAGTGCTTGAGCTTGCCTTATGGTAATAAAGGCTTTCCAGCGGATGCCTTGTGCCAGACTGCGAAGCCACCTAAGGGAGTTATACCCCGTTCCAAGGTATAACTGTTCTGTTTACTAATGAGGCCTTTCCCCAGGACTAACCAAACCCCACTATTCTCTGAATCGCACCTGTATTGTGTTCAAAATAAACAAATCTGTCATCATGAGACTTATATACACCCCCCCCCCACACACAGGAATATGTTCAGCACCTGACAGAAACACAACACAAAGGGCTGTATACTAAACTGAAATATGTGTTTGTAACTGTACAGCAATCATCTATTGAAATTAGGTTTGTGGAATTCAATGTACACATGCAGATCTCAAGTCAGGATTCATCTGAAACAGGCCACACTGTGACTGAGACGTACCGTCAGCAGGGTCTTTCTCCGCGTCAAACTCCAGGTCGTAGCGCAGGATGTAAAAGTTATTCCACACGTACAGCTGGTTATCTCTGGGGTTGTAATCCACAGCAGCGATGTATTGGTACTGGTTGGGGAACAGGATGTCTGTGTACTCTCCCTGGCTCAGCTTGGTGTTGTAGATGTAGTCGATGTGGCTCTTGGGCGCCTCGCTCTCGTTCTCCTCGTAGGTGGACCGCACCACGTGCAGCACGCCGCACACCATGAAGGCATTGGAGGCGGATCTCTTGTCGTACGCCGTCTCCCAGGTGGCCTCGAAACGGAGCGTGTATGGGTTGAGCTGTGAGACCACGATGCGCCCGTTGTTCTGCTCCGTGGCGTAGATTACCCACAACCCCCGCTCATCGACAGCGAGGTCTATGTCCGTTTTGCCGCCCCAGCGGTACGGCGAAGTGTCGTGATAGTTGGCGTTGGCCACGATGGCTTCACCGCTCTTGATGCGCGTGCGGAGGTCAAATTTCACGATGTTGCGCGTGCGCTCCTTGTTGAAGAAGATGGCTCCGTCGTAGGCCACGAAGCCGGTGCCGTCGACTCGATGTGGGAGTTTATAGGTGGTAGTCTGGCGGCCATTTTTTAAGTCCTCCAGGGAGTTGTACTCAATCAGAGTGTCGGTGCGGTACGGCGTCCAGGGCATGAAGAAGACCTTGTCTCTGGCCTGCAGGGGGTCTTTACACCACGACCCCGCCTGTTGCTCTGCCTCAAACACAAATGTGGGCTCCCCCACCTCCATCAGGGTCCCAGGACAAATGAAAACTTGTGAGGGAGAGGGAGACAGAAAGATGGGTTTAAGTAAAGAAAACAAGCATCAGTATCAACACAAACATTTCTTCAAGGTGTTGCAGTGAGTATAGTTTTCGCTGCTGTCTGAGTAGAGTGTGGGACAAAGACGTGTGGCACTGTCATTGAACTAGTGCCATTGCTTGTGAATAGAGGGAAAAAATAAAAGTGCAGGAGTGGATAAAGGACTTGCTTCTTTATGGAGTCGTTGACTGTGTGGGACAAAAAAAAAGTTAAACAAAAGGAGGGAAAAAACCTGTAAATGCAAGACATGTAAGGGATGGGAGAGGTAGCTAGGTCTGAAGTGTGTACTGGAACTGGTTTTACTTCCAACTTGTGACACTGGCGGTGTAAATGGTCGAACTGCACATGCTTACTGAAAAAGCACACAGAAGACAAAATGGTAAAGACTTCACGTCTTGTGGAGAGACCAAATGACATATTCTGGATGGAGGTGGCAGCAAAGCTGAGATAAAATGACGAGGGTGGAGCTTTTGGGAGAAGACAGGACGACAACAGTAGAGGCTGGAACTCTACGTCATAACAGACAACAACAACAAAAAGAAACCTTTGATGGGTGAGAGGGAGGCCATGGCAAGTGTCCCATTGGAATCCTATGGATTGGTTTTAGATGAGAAAGGCAGGTGACCATCACGTGCTATGGGGTGCGATCGAAGGGTATTGCCAAGCAGAACAAGACTAAGCCAGAAGAAAATTCAAAACTTTATTTAAAATAATAATGACTCTCATACTTAAGTAGGTAAGCGGGGGGTATCATTCCTAATGTAATCCACCTCATGAGTCAGCGATGATCGCTCTGATAAGATTGTCATGTATTCATGTCTGGACCATAAATATCTTTCAATCCTCTAGACTGCTTTAAAAAAAAAAATTGCCTTTGAAATTAGAATTGTCTCCCAGAGTAGCAATCAACACCCTATCGGGGTTTGGGGCGGGTGTTTTGACTAGAGAGGCAATCAGAAGAGAGGAGACAAGAGGGAGGGGTTGTATTGAACACCACATAACAGGGGGCTGAGGGGGGGGGGGGGGGGGGGGGGGGGGGTAAGACTGGACCACTCATTTACCTTTTTGTTCCACTTCTATTTTAGGCATTGGAAAAGAAAGAAAGCAACAAAGAAAGAGTGCAAGAGGGAGAGAAAGGTTATCGTGAGTCAACTACCAGGTACACGAGTAGAGAAGGTTAGAGGATATGATCGATAGAGGACCAAGAGATGCCTGTTTTGGGGGAACAAGAAAAAGACTGGGGGAAATAAATAGGACATTATCAGGCCCTATAATATGAAAGCAGTCAGGTTAGGGCTGGAGTCAAACACTGTTTAACAGATCACGATTCCATTCTTTTCTTGCCATCAAAATAATATGTTTTCACCTGGTCACTGACCGCATCGGTAATAATCAGGCCACAGTACTTTCAAATGAGTTGTTTGACATAAAGAAACATTGTAGCGTTTCTGAAATCGCTATTCAGTTTAAAATCAGATTAAATTCTTAGAGAAACAGCAATGTAGTTATTTTTGGCAGTATTGAATGGAGCAGTATTTACACAAAAACTTCATGGACACAAATCTAAACTAAATTCCAGAGTCTGCTTCGGCCAACCACAGAACATAACTTGTTGCTAATGTTACAGGCAAAATTTCCCTAATGAGCCAAAAAATACAATTTCAAGTGAACAATATTGAGTTCCTTCATTAAAGCAGTGCAGCAGCAAACGGAAGAGGGAAAGATCCTAGTGAGACAACTGAGGAACAAGAATGACTGAAACGTAGAAGGAGAGGAAAGCATAGAGGTTCATTTGGAAAAGACACAAGAGAGGAAGGAACATTTGATGAGAAACGAAGAGGTAAAGCAAAAATATTATTTCAGAAAATAAATCTCCACTGAATGAGATAACAGAAAAAAGGTTGCATGTTACAAGAGTCTGATTTTTAAAGGAAAAATAAATCAAGTAAATATGACATATGTTTTGGTATCAACTGTATATTGTTTAATAATAGGCTACAAACAAACATTACACACAAGATAACACATATCCCCCCCCAACAGGATCCCACTAAATAAGTAATGGTTGTAATAAACCTAACAATACGTTGAAGAAACATCACATAGTAGCACTGCATAATTAAAAGGACGAAATACTTACTGTATGGGACACACTCATACTGAACCTCTAGATACTTGTAGGTACCAGGGCAGGGGTCAGGGAACACATCGGAGCCAGTCACAACCACACACTGGGTGCGGTTATTGCACCTGGGAAAAGATGGATCACAAACAATTCAGCAATGACACAAACTACTATAACATCCCAGGAGTGGTATTAGGGTGAGAGAGACACATGAATAATACATAGCCACTTCCCTCTTCCCTCCACACACTTATTCAAATCAGGTTTGCAGCATTGCTGTGGTGAAGGATGTAAAAAAAATAAAAATCCTATTCATCAGAGTAGGGCCTTGATTCAATATGCTGTACTGTCGACGCCAACGTAACAAGTTGAGGGAGGAAGAGAAGAATCATTTGGGGGGAATAAATAAAAGAGAGAAACAGTAAATAGATATAAAGAGAGAGAGAGACACACACACTCTCACACACACACACAGACGTAAAAAAAAATAAAGAGTGGAAGAACTGCGTGAAGAGCTGAAGATCGGTCTGGAGTATATTATGCGATGTTGATGAGAATGTCACCTTATCAGAGCCATGTACCCACTGAGACCACTCACCCACACAGAGAACAATTTAAATTGTACACAACAGGCAGGGTAATTGGCTGTTTCAAGCGGGTCCACCAAAAACACAGAATGCTCACCATTATTTGCTATGGGAGGCTCCCGAGCCTTTGCTATGGGAGTTAGTTATTTGCCTCATAACTTGAGTTGACCTTGGCTATGAAGTAGAATGTGCTACCCTTAAATTAAAACGGTTTCAATTGTGTGTGTTTGTGTTTTGCGAGTGCAACAGAGTGAGAGATGGAGGGGGAAAGGGAGGGAAATAGAATAACTGATTTTGTATAAATATAGGATGAAATTGTCCCCACTTCAATCAAGCTCTCTTGAGACTGAAGGATTGAGACGGCAGCAACAACAGCAGAAGCAAACAGTTATCCATGACAAGTTTTTTTTTTTTATACATTAAAAAAAGCCAAACAAAATAGCGACTTAACAATTTGCAGGCCGGTTTAGTGATAAATATTTGAGAAGGTCAAATGCAAAGTCGTGCAAGTTGGACAGATCTCTCACAGAATCACCGCCGAAGCAAAGAGCCTAGCTGTCCCTCAAAAGCCTAAAAGGACAGCGTTTAGTGTGACAGCCTAGAACAAATTAGGTTGTTATCAGACCTGCTACAAAACTTTGCCGTGACCCCGTGACCTTGTAGAAAATCCATGGGTAATACAATTACGTACAGATAAGACACACATGCGTAAAATGCAGTGTTCATTAACCAGTCACTTGCTGCCTATTACAACCTGCATATAAGTATGCGATTTGCATTGAGATATTGGACAATTAGTTGCAACTATTGTACAGTCGGTAGACTAATCATATTCTTTCTCCTATTTCGTCCCATTGTTTGTCCCCATCATCAAATGTACAATTGCAGCTGGCAGATCATCGTCATCATCACCACCACTATTACAATGACTTTACAGGAGGTTGTCTGGGAGGCAGACAGACAGCGATGTCTGTTATGTGAGCTACACTTATCCACTTCCCTTCGTCAGAAAATAATAATGAAGAAAAATGTCATTATCCCCTGCCCAGGGCTATTACCCTGTCCTACTCTGAGGGAAGAGATTAGTGCTGCATGGGAAAGGGTGAGAAAAAAACTCTCCAGAACTTCCCCTTCATTCCAAATCCCTGCAATTAATCTGTTAGCTAGCTACAGTCTTGTGATTTTTTTTTAAAACTCCAATGACACCAGAAATGACTCATTACCTCCATAATGTGTTAACACTGATTTCTGTCCACTGAAACAGTGATAATTTCACCTATCATCATTTTGTGTTAATCATATTTGTATGTTTTCCTGCTTATGACCAATGGGTTGATGGCGTCTCTGAAATGATTTAAATACTCAGTTATCCCGCGTGGCTCAGTTATCCCATTTGGCTCAGTAGAGCACGGCGCTTGCAACGCCATGGTTGTGGGTTTGATTCTCACGGGGTCGCTCTGGATAAGATTGTCTGCTAAACGACAAGTAAATATTTAACATATAAAACCCACGGTGACATCCATGGTAACAGACAAATCCTCCACCAGCCTATTTCTCATTTCATGCAGTGTATCTATCTCCATTGTTTAAACCCGGCATCCATTATAACCAGGCTTCAGACTAGCGCATCATCGGGCTGCCTGTTCTGTGGCGTAGACCTGCTGCCTGAACCACCCAGGGTTATTGTATCAATACTCATTATTGTCATGTCTCATTTCCTCTGATCTACTACATTAGAATAACGCACACAAGCTACAGTAGGTTTAGTGGTGTAGAGCATGATCGGGCTCTGGGCTCTTTACCACCTCCACTGACTCTCCTAAAAGCCTTTGTTAACAGATTAGTTTGAAGTGGAGTTCAGTGGGTTCTAGCCCAGGCAACAATGCAGACATGGGATAAAATACTATTTGATATAATTCCAAACACTTTATCTGGGCTCGATTGAACTTGTCTGATGCAGTAGAACCAATAGAATTGTTGCAAAACCACCCATCTGGACCTCAAAGCAGGCCAGAGAAAATGCTCAAAGCATTTGAAAGATACCACATAGTGTTTGAACCCAGGACGGCTAAACCAGCACGTGAGCACTAACAGGCAAATCAAGGGACACGGTGAGCATTCTCTGTCTTTGTCTCTGTCTGGTCTGTGTGCAACTGCTGAGACAAACACCGCAGTAAATGTAGCGTGACAAGCTAAATATGGGACGTCTTTATTATCTATTCAAGAGCTCATGGGAATTTTTGCCGGATGCCGGATGGATAAGGCAGGACCTATTTCCTAAGGTGGATGACTACATACACTCAGTAGCACACAGGTCAGGGCAGGGTAGCGGCGTGTTTCGGTAGGTGAGCCGGGGTTCTTGCTGACTTATGAAACGTTAATCTGGGGTCCTTTAAATACACACTTCCGGGCCGGGGCCGGCATAGCAGTCAATTTAAAGTGGTGCGTGCAGCCTAGTGGCAGTATTGCAGCTAAATGTCCTGGGAGAGTGTTACTAATATGAATGGTATTATGAGGGGGGTAGAGGCATTGCACAGGGCTGGGTGCTGGGCTGTGTCAATGCAGTTACGAGTGTTGGAACAAAAAACTAATGTTGGAAACAGAGGGATTAAGAAGGAGGTTCATGTGACTCTTTTGAGACGGACAGACTGGCTGGCTGGCTGGCTGGCTGGTTGAGCAGCTGCAGTGGTACTGGTGCAGGGATGCATAGAGCATATGGTCTAGGGTTGCTACTAATGACCCCCTGTCCAGTTTTTACGGTCTAGAGTTCCACAACAATACCCACAAAAACATCTGATTATTAAAAAGTCAAGGAAGTGTGGGTAAATTGTCTGTTTTTGGTCAGTTGAAAAGGTAACACAAATGCTAGTCTAGTAATATTAAGGTTACCACCCAAACCAAACCACTTTGTTTTGATAGAAAACTAGTGGATCCAGAATCACTAGACTGGACTCTAGATTCACATACCACACATCCCTAACTAACTCCAGGTTATATTGTGTAACGAGACCTTTCTGCTCTATTACCTTTGAGATACAATCTTGTAGGCCTTGGGTGAGGTAGCAGTTGACTCTTACCTTTGTGATATGATCTTGTAGGCGTCGGGGAGGTAACAGTTGACGTTCTCCATCTGGAACGGGTCGGCGTCGCAGATCTTGTCGTCGGTGCGGCCGTAGTTCGCCGTCTCGATCATGATGACATCTGCACCGGGGCAGCGGAGATCGATGGCGTATCCTTCGCAAGAGAGCTCTCTCCTGACCAGGCCAAACGGCAGGGCCGCACGACCGAACCCTGGGCGGAAGGGAGGGAGGGATAGAGAGATGAGAGAGAGGGGGGAGGGAGAGAAAGTAAAAAGAGATATTAGGTAAAGTGCTGTACAAAACTGCTATAATATACTGCATTCGTAGGAATGGGAGCCAAGAGGAGCCAAAAGTACCCAATAAGATGGAGTCATTTGATATCTTAGGAGGTAGTACAGACTGCAGAGCATCAAAAGACAATCCATTTAATTAGTAACTGCAGACGACTCGCCCCATATGTTTACAACGGTTTAAAACAGAAGAATCATAACATACAGTACAACAAGGATGAGGAGAAAGACAGTTGAATTGAATTCACCAATTTCTCTAAGGTCTCTTTGTTTCTGGCAAAGACATTTGTATAGTCATTGTATAAAAGTCCACGTAACAACCCAAGAAACAAATTCAAATACACCTAAACACAATACTATAGAACTCAAAATCCCAAACTCTCAATTCCTCCTTCAGGAACATGGTTCGATTAAGTTTGAATGGTTCGTTTCGACAAAGGGGTACAAGCTCCCTCATTTGTTTTTTGTTTCACTCGTTTAGCTTTTCTACCAGTAGAGCAAGAGGCAGAAAAGAGCCGGAATCTCCCAGCAGCAGCATGGAATGTAATTTAATCCATTTTACAGTGTCGATGATAGAAGACACTGAAGAGGAAAAATCCACAGAAGAGGAAAAATCTATATGCGGAGCTCAGCAGATGTGAACACCAGCCAAATATCTGTGCTTTGGGGAAAATTAACTATTTTGATCAGTTTTTGTTCCTCCCATCAACAAAGTATATTGAAAAGGTTGTTTTTTTACTCTCTTTTTCCCCCGAAAAGCAATAAAACGTCAAGCCATAAATACCATGGAAATGCATATAAAGAGATATTAAAAGAAAGCAGAGTAGAGAGAAAGAAAGAAATAGATCAATTAAAGAAAGAAAATAGGAAGGAAAGAAAGAAAAAAAACGAACAGGTGTGCAGTTTATTGCGAGACCAATCCCTAAGAAAACACCTCAAGTTCCAGAAATGCAAATGGTGTTCCGTTAAAGGACTAAGTGCAAGGCAGTAGCACTGCATGAGCTGTCAATAATCACTGTTGTCCGCGGCAACAGTCTGCCTCTCTGAGGGGCCAGCTCAGCTGCCATTTGTGTTTTCTGCCACTGCACTACTCTGCTAATTAGTCGCTCTTTTCAGCCTGTTACCTTCTCAGCGCTCCCATTGGCTCCTCTGCATTGTCAAGTAATAACACTAACCACCCCGGGTTTGCTTTGCACCCGCCTGCTAATTGCAACCATACACAACTTGACAGCCAGGGCATGACGCAATTGGCAATTGTTTGAACGAATGGCTCAAAGTTGAAGTGATTTCGGCTCGAAACTCCTACTACCCTGAGACCTCGACCTCGGCTCACATGTCAGTCTATTTGCTTGTCATTCTAGCCTGTAGTGGTACCATGGCCCGGCTCTATTATAATGGTATTCTGTGTAGGTTCCACAAATGTCGCAGACAAACACTGGCGACTGTCGACAAAGGTTTGGATACCAACGTGGATATAAAGCACCTGTAAGCCAAGAGATGAGAGTTTTTCTGAGACTCGACTGGAAGCATGAGGCACCAAACAAGCTCTCAATAGGAAATGCTTTTTTATGCATGAACCATTTAACAACAGAATGCTATGAGACCACTTCAGATTACAATATATGTGCATTCATGAATATACTAATGATAAACATGTATGCTAATTGGTCTGTGGATTCTGCTTTGTTGAGATGTATGTGCCGTAGTCCAACGAACTGCTATAACTACTGTAACTACCCCGTGCGGCTTCAACTTCACCACAACAACTAATGAACGGGTTTCATGGCCATTCCTCACGGAGGGTGACAGCTTTATCACACAGGCAGAGGCTACAGAAAGCAGACAGAGAGAATCATTTTCATGGGGTTGTAAAGTTTCTCAATGGAAAAACTCTCCTTTAGAGTGGACTGTAGCTCACAGTAACTTCCCCTCCCTCCTTCCCCTTCTGTCCAACAGTTAGCTATGGGCCATCTATCAGGGAACTACAGTTTACTGTATGGTCTGATCACACACAGCTGCTGTCAATTGAGGCCTAGCAATTGATTAAGCCTGGGGCTCACCTGCCTCCTCTTCCCCAGTACAGTATAGATCCATCTGGCCATAGGGCAACAGTATATAAATTAAGGGGGAGTATCTTGACTGTTATGGGCGCACACAAGGACAAATTGCCTGGTCTCTCCACTCCCTTCAGATAGCATGGATCTCATTAAAGACTCACTTACCTCTCGGTAATTGGATACGTATCATGAAAAATCCCTTTAAAAAAAGTTGTAATGTTTTGAGAAAATCTCGTTTTATTTCCTAAATAATAGAATGAAGTAAAAAGCCATGTCGTTCTGTTTGAAGACTGCACATCATGTTCTTTCAATAACCAGTAGTTCAAAGCATTCTTACCTCTTTGGCTGCATTTACACAGGTAGCTTAATTCTTTTCACATCAGATATTTTTCAGAGCTGATCTGATTTGTCAAAAGACCAATTAGTGTAAAGAATTGGTCTGCCTGTGTCAATGAAGTGAACAGATGTGAACAGAATGGAAAACACGGGTACTTTTTAAAAATCATTTTTATTTAACCTTTATTTAACTAGACAAGTCAGTTAAGACCAAATGTTTTATTTACAACGACAGCCTACACTGATCAAACCCGGACGACGCTGGGCCAATTGTGCTCTGCCCAATCATGGCCGGTTGTGATACAGCCTGGATTTGAACCAGGGTGTCTGTAGTGATGCCTTTAGCACTGAGATGCGGTGCCTTAGACCACTGTGCCACTCGGGGCATGACACATTTACAATGTACCCACTTAGATTTGTTTTGGAACATCACTGTGAATGTTGGAGACTTTTATTAAAAGTTAAATGGGGCAGAGAGGTTTTACGCGGGGGGAGAAACATTTTTTTGTGCGCATGAGTGTCAATGTCTTGAGGAAGTGTGAAAAGCTTTTCATCTCATGGCTCTGTGTAACTTTGTTTGACTTCTCTGTTCCAACTTTGCAGTGGTAGGAAAAGAAACTGCCACAGGACACAAGCATGTCGGGCAGCCAGCTGCAGTTCAGAACAGTTCAGAAAACAGGAGGGAAAATCCATAGCACATCGTGTGTGTGTTTGTGTGTGAAAGAAATAAATAAAAGAACGGAGCAAGACTACCTCTCTCTTCATCGCTCCTTCAGACTAACATTAAATCATCCTACATAAGGCTGGCACAATAACCGTATAATCGCGTAACCGATAATGAATTGCCCAAAGCATAGTTCTGAGATATTGAGCAATAAAGTTTTCACATTCCAGATCTCAGAACTGTTTTCTAGTGAATTCTTCTTTTGATCACCCATTCTGGTCCTCACCCTAAATGTACCTGAAGTGCAGAGCATCGAAATCCTAAGACATTTGAAAATCTTTTTTTTTTCTTTTTTTTAAATGGGGTGCAATCGCAGCTAGAACCTTGTGGCTCTGAAATGTCAATCTGGCTTCAGCCATAAGATTCTATCCGGCACAGTATGTTACATTTATGTCAATAGAAAAGTACAAAAAAAAATGTAATGATTAAATCAAGAGAATACCCTTCTTTCTAGTCACATATATGAATTCAAATATATGAATTCATGTCCATCACACATTTGTTAAAGCGAAGATGTCAAATACACTATATCCTATGGAGAACTAGCATCATTGCTAAAGCTTAGCTCTGGATGACTAAACTTGATATATTTTTCTGGTGTCTGACACCCAAAGTATGTAAACTACTTGCTAGTCATCAATAAAACATTAGTAATTTTAGTAAAATAACCCTTCCATGGAGGTTTTCATATCGCTATAGAACTAGTCAAAAACAGCAATGCCTCTCTAAGGACCTTAAACATGCTCTAAGGCACCTGTATTTATTTATTTTTGACCGTAAAGAGCTTACATTATGGCCATTCTTCAGAAAAATTGTGGGAGAAAAATCTAAGTAATTGAAAAAGAGGACCAGAACCTATGATATGAATAATCAAGTACTTGGGAGTCCCAAGATTCTATCTGCAAAATATATGGTTTTGAGATAATCATTAAAAAAAATTTAAGTCCCAGATCTCAGAACTGTTTTTGTGATGTCTTCCTCTTTCATGACTCAATAAGTATATCACCCTCCATCCAATTATTTTTGATTGACTATCCATCATTGTGTGATTGGACTGCAGACAGAACCATATAGCAGCAAGTTAAAAGGTGTTTGTGCAGATAGAACATTCAGATAATTTACAGAAAATTATTTTTTTACATTATAAACTATATTATTTATTTTTATCTGACATATCTCACATGTAAAGGACCACCTAAAGAGCAACTGTGTTAATGACACAATTTTGACCAAAATGTCAGATATAACCTTCTAGTCCCAAGGTCAAGAGTTATTAACAATAACGTGAACAAACAAAAAAGTATCATAATCGCCTTAATACATTTATCTTAAGAGGGGGGAGGGATTCAACTTTATTTTCAAGTAGATAGTTTACCCAATAGCAATTATTCATTTTTACATGAAAAGGGTCAAATTGCAATCATTTTACGAGCATAGTCGGAAGAAGCTTCTTTTCCAAAAGTTACAAGCAGCCAAACCTATACATATCTTAGATGGGGGTGTCACCAACACTGTGTTGTATTAATTAGGTAAGTCGTAGATATTTTTCAAAGATGCATTATGATACATTACAAGCTCAAAACAAACAAAAATACAATTATGACTCGTTACCCATAATTCCATATACGCCACAGTCTTAATCCTACGGCTGCAAACAGCAGGCCAGTATATAATATACTAAATGGAATGCGCAATTGAATTGCCATGGAAACCGCTGTATACATTTTCTCTGTGCCATAATTGGCTATGATCCCCTATTCCTGGCCCTGTTGACACGGCGACGCCTTATCAGGCATTCTGGTCAGTGACTGACTGACTGGGGGAAAGAAAATAGGCTTTTCAGATTCCTCCCCCTGGCCAGCCAACGGTAAGCCTGCTATTTGAGCTCAAGTGAGCACAGAGTAGGCAGACGGGGGGCCAATACGGACTCACAATGTGTTGTATTATGGAAGTGTGGAGTCTCTTCTCCTTTTTTCGGGTACGCAGCCTATAATTCACTGGCAACAATCCTTTCCATAATACATATTTTGTTTTCTATCAACACCCTTGAAATTGAAAGTGGCACCACAGCGCAGATGGGTGCATCTGAAAAATACAGGCCCAGCCAGTGGCGCGCTGCCATCGTCTGATGCTTTTAAACCCCTGAGAAAAAAAAGAGAAAAAAAATAAAAAGACAATTGAGGTTTGATATAAAGCTATTGGCTTTGGCCAGAGCACCAGACCATGACACACAGTCACAGTTATGTTTAGCCCCTCATCCTAACCCCTCATTTTCCCAGGATTGTTTTGTCCTTTAAGAGGCCTATCCTATACAACCTTTAACCCCCAAAACTCCCCTCCTCTGCTCTCCACGAGGACTTCAGACTCAGACTGAGGAGCCGCAAGAGTACCGGAATGTTTGATCAGTCTGGCAAAAAGTGGGCCAGTTTTGGAGGGGTGGGGGGGGGGATACAGACAGAGTGGCGAGGGCCGCAAGAGCCTTCACAGACAGACAGAGCACAGCTAGGCGTTGGTTGACGCTTGTCATCCTCCATTAAGGCCACTTTGATTGGTCTTTGTGGTCGTGGAAACGTCAAACAGCTGCATGCAAATGGACCTGTTCCCCCAGGCTGGCCCCCATTGTTCTGGGCCTAGGCTTGACAGGGACGCTTTCTCCACAGGATAAAGCAGGGTGTAGCCCTTTAGAAGAATAAGAGTGGCCCCACCGCTGACACAGCGTGAGTCCTTCAAAATTGTTTGCCTTTTTTGGTCGTTTTATTCTTCAATATTACTGGTAGCCTATGTCTCGGGAAGAAAGAGGGAATCTTCCAAAGTCAAGCATTCCTCCCAACTGCGCTGGATGCCTCCATAATCTAATATCCGGAGCGAGAGTATAGGGCAAGCGAGCATACAGTATGTTTTCCAAAGATGAAGTCACGATTTTCCAAAGGGAATTAAGAAAAAGGAAAAGAAAATCCAAAGCATATTTGAATACTTAACAAGTGTGAACAAAGCGGCTACATGTTTTTTTTTAAACAAATTCTGCTCTCTTTGTACTCCTCTGCAGTATTTCTAATCTGTTCAATGGAAGTTGTTGATTGCAGGCCAAGGAAGGATTTAAAAAACAATAGGCTGAATTCATTTGGAAATAAAGTACTTGTATGAAGAAAATCACGGTGGCTTCTAAAGGGCACTTGCAATTAACCCCTTCTTTATTAAATAATACTAGTCTCAAATTGTAAACACAACATTCTTAAACTGACAGAAAATTATTATATTTTGTATAAATATTTCATGCAAGTCTCTTTTCATATCCCTCAGTAGCATACAATAAATAGCATAGATGCTGGTGTCTGGTAGCATACAATAAATAGCATAGCTGCTGGTGTCTGGTAGCATACAATAAATAACATAGCTGCTAGTGTCTGGTAGCATACAATAAATAGCATAGCTGCTAGTGTCTGGTAGCATACAATAAATAGCATAGCTGCTAGTGTCTGGTAGCATACAATAAATAGCATAGCTGCTAGTGTCTGGTAGCATACAATAAATAACATAGCTGCTAGTGTCTGGTAGCATACAATAAATAGCATAGCTGCTAGTGTCTGGTAGCATACAATAAATAGCATAGCTGCTGGTGTCTGCCATTTGCTATCTGTGATACAATCTCACAAATGCTATCCAAAAGGAAGACACACATTAAAACACATGGGAGTGAGTTGAGAGATGAGGAAGGAGATTTGGGGAGTTGCAAAATAACATCTGCACAGGAGATACTCTGTACAGGCATGACCCCGCTACAACAGGCCCATATTTCATTACAACCACGAAAACTGCAATAATACAATCGACAAGGACATATGGCACCATCTCCCATGACACTCACCCCCTCTCTCTCTTTCCGTCTCTGTTCTAGCTTGCTGGGAATCGTTTCTAAAGACAATGTCAGACAAGACCGCAAAGCAGACCCCAAAGGCTAAACGCTACTTTCCCAGACAAATAACTGCTATCAAACACCTCCAGGTTCCGATATTACCGTAAGCATTCTAAAATAGAACCGGATAAGTCACTTAGTCCATTTGTGGTGAAAGCCATGCTCTCAGGAATTTCTCTCTTTAATATGGCTGAAATACAATGGTGGTGCTTCAGGTTCCAAAAATCACTCTTGGTATTCATGACCGTGGCCATTCATCTCCTAGACTGTGTTTTCTATATTTTTTCCCTCTGGAAACAGTGGGTGGGCATTGCAGGAGAGCAGGAGAGCATTACACGCGCGGCATGTTGATGCGTGTCTCATTCTGGAGAACTAAAGGGGAAGGATTTGTCATATCACTGGGACTAAAGCATGATAGAGTCAGGCCCCCCCCGGTGGCATCTCTTAAGCGCTTGGAAATATTGGAGATATTGGAGATATTGTGTGGGCGTGTGTACATGTGTGTGGCTGAGAGACCCTGTCACGGCAGACGCTCAGGTGGCATTCCTCATCCCCATTTCCCCTCAACCCTATTTTCTCTCTCCTGTTCACAAGTCCAGGTGCTCCAGGCATGCTAACTTTGCAAGCCCCATTTAAATCCCAACCTAAACCTCAAATCCACTTCAAAAGTGACGCAGGAGTGAGTGATGCTCCCATTGTCCTTATTTTTACACCAAGCGCCCTTTAGTGCTTAACCTGATCTTGTTGTTGTCTTCAAAGTCAGCAATGGCAAAACATGACAGTTCCAGACAATTTACAAATTCAATGTAGCGTCTAGGCGAAAGACTGTTTTGGTTCTTCAAAGACAGCAGCAGGCTCAACTCAAGCTAAAGACATCCCTCGATGACATCTGATTTTCCAAGCTCTGAGGGAAAGCGAAAGAGTATAACCATAGAACTAGAATTACAAGAATGGGAATTCCCAATCAAGCCAATGGGTCTGTGATGGGTGAAATTCTATTTCTATGTTTATAACTAACAATCTAACATGCCCTTTTTAAACTGAGGTCATATTCTCTGTCAATGGGACTGCCCTGACCTCTGACCTTTAAGACACATCAAAAGGAAGCCATTTAAGAATGGGGAGCAACATCATTACACAGCTAACGCATTTAATCCTCTGAGGCCAACGCAGGGTCACCCATTAATTAAGCTCTTCATGACAGGGACGACACCATGTTAAAAACATGTCTTAGAAAAATGTCTCCTTTCGTCAATCTTTATCCAAACCAAACGCCTGTTGGATTATTAGAGTTTGGCAAATCAAATGTTTTTTTTGTTTGTTTGTTAAGGAACTAGAAATGGGCAATTCCACAGTGACAGAATTACGCTGAGGCTCCCATTTTTTCCATTTTAAACAGTGTGTCGAACAAAAACCATTGATTTCAAAGTTTAACAAACCATACAACTCTATGCACAGTGACAACGTTGAAACATTTACACAGTAAATAAATAAAACATGTAGATGCAATGATGCACATTTTAGTAACATAATTACGATAAAATCTCCCTCCGTTTTATTCTGTTACCAAACTTTCTATCTGCACAGTTCTACCTGTAAACGTGTTTTTGTAAAATGTTCAGTGGAAATTGTTCAAAGTAATCCTTGTGCATAGAGTTATGGTTTGTCAAACTTTGAAATCAATGGTTTTTGTTTGGTATACATTTTAAAGTGTGGTCTCAGCGTCCAAAGAGTCTCAGCGTCCAAAGAGTCTCAGCGTCCAAAGAGTCTCAGCGTCCAAAGAGTCTCAGCATCCAAAGAGTCTCAGTGTCCAAAGAGTCTCAGCGTCCAAAGACACAAATATGTGTCACAGGCGGTAATAAACCTTAAAATCACAAAAGGCTTTGGTTGAGAGTTTATGAAAAACCTATTCAGTATACACAAGGGAGAGAATCAATAATTAGTTCACTGCTGCAAGCTGGCCTAGCATATTATTGCATGTGTTTTCCACAGAGTTGATGAAACACACAGAAAGAGGAGAATATAGAAGGAAAATCTCCCCTGTGTGTAGCAAGGGCGCAGTTTCTTTATCTCCCCTGAATGATTGTGCTGCATCCTTAAACGTCCTCAAAGCCAAAGCCCCGTTCCTAACCCCTCACATTTAAACCCCAGCTGGGCTTTCTGCTTCAAGTCCCGGAACCAGTCAGGTGCTTCCCTAAGGGGGGTCCCCTCCTCATCACATGGCCCTGCATGCGTGTGTGCGTACGTGTGTGTGTTTGTGTGCTCTGAGCCTGGCCCAGGAGGCTCCCTCAGTACGGCACATTGACAGAGTATGTCAGGAGGAACTGTGACTGGAACAGGGATTAAATCGGTTCTTAATAATGAGGCTGGAACAGTAGGGCTGACTGGGGACAAACCAGAACCGGAGGACTACGAGTAGTCAAGTGGTAAAAAGCGTTGGGCCAGTAACCGAAAGATCTCTGGTACGAATCCCAGAGCCAACTAGGTGAAACATCTGCCAATGTGCCCTTGAGCAAGGCACTCAACCCACTTCTGTGCGTCACTCGCTGGATAAGGAAAGGACACAGATGATAGGGGAACACTCTCATGCACGCCGCAAGCACACACTCACACAAATACGCCACATGCACATACATGCAAAAACACAGCCGTGAAAGCCGTACACTATATATTAATGATAACAAATAATGTGTTAGAATATTATAACAGTGAAGGTCCAATACGAGTCCTGACATACAATACAATCATGTTACAATCACCTCCTGACAGAGTACAGTTAAGTGATAATGCCCTCGAAGCTGGTGTTTGGAGGATATATTGGCACAGGTGTTGTTAGGCATATCCTCCAAACACTGGCTTCGAGGGCATTATCACTTCTATACAAGGGTTTACCAACATATTCAAATAATGATTTACAGTTGAAGTCAGAAGTTTACATACACTGAGGTTGGAGTCATTAAAACTTGTTTTTCAACCACTCCACAAATGTCTTGTTAAACAAACTATAGTTTTGGCAAGTTGGTTAGGACATCTACTTTGTGCATGACACAAGTAATTTGTCCAGCAATTGTTTACAGACAGATTATTTCACTTATAATTCACTGCATCATAATTCCAGTGGGTCAGAAGTTTACATACACGAAGTTGACTGTGCCTTTAAACAGCCTGGAAAATTCCAGAAAATGATGTCATGGCTTTAGAAGCTTCTGATTGACATCATTTGAGTCAATTGGAGGTGTACATGTGGATGTATTTCAAGGGCTACCTTCAAACTCAGTGCCTCTTTGCTTGACATCATGGGAAAATCAAAATAAATCAGCCAAGACCTCAGAAAATACATTGTAGACGTCCACAAGTCTGGTTTATCCTTGGGAGCAATTTCCAAACGCCTGAAGGTAAAACGTTCATCTGTACAAACAATAGTACGCAAGTATAAACATGTCCTCTGGTCTGATGAAACAAAAATAGAACTGTTTGACCATAATTACCATTGTTATGTTTGGAGGAAAAAGAGGGAGGCTTGCCGTGAAGCATGGGGGTGGCAGCATCATGTTGTGGGGGTGCTTTGCTGCAGGAGGGACTAGTGCACTTCACAAAATAGATGGCATCATGAAGACGGAAAATGATGTGGATATATTGAAGCAACATCTCAAGACATCAGTCAGGAACTTAAAGCTTGGTCGCAAATGGGTTTTCCAAATGGACAATGACCCCAAGCATACTTCCAAAGTTGTGGCAAAATGGCTTAAGGACAACAAAGTAAACATATTGGAGTGGCCATCACAAAGCCCTGATCTTAATCCTATAGAAAGGATGGGCAGAACTGAAAAAGCGTGTGCAAGCAAGGAGGCCTACAAACCTGATTCAGTCACACCAGCTGTCCGGAGGAATGGGCCAAAATTCACCCAACATATTGTGGGAAGCTTGTGGAAGGCTACCCGAAAAGTTTGACCCAAGTGAAACAATTGAAAGGCAATGCTACCAAATACTAACTGATTGTATGTAAACTTCTGACCCACTGGGAATGTGATGAAAGAAATAAAAACTTAAATAAATCATTCTCTCAACTATTATTCTGACATTTCACATTCTTAAAATAAAGTGGTGATCCTAACTGACCTAAGACAGGGAATCTTTACTTGGAATAAGTGTCAGGAATTGTGAAAAACGGAGTTTAAATGTATTTGGCTAAGGTGTATGTAAACTTCCGACTTCAACTGTACATATTTTCATTAAAAACGTTATTTTGATTAATTTATTCATACCATTTCATCCTTCTACAAGATATAGTCCCGAAACAAATCTAGGGTTGCTACCCAAGCCGGCTTGTTGTTCGTTAAATTGGTTTGGTTGCCAGAGACAAGACCCAGTCGTTCATTATTTTTGTTCTATATCTATGGACGCGACCCAGTCGTTCGTTCTAAATGTTCCATTGCCATACTGGCTGGTAACGTTCTTATCCCTTGCATGCTAGCAAGCCAACTACGGCTAACTTACAGTCACATCAAACAGTGCAGCCAGAATAACAACAGTAGCTGTATTTGTTTAAGCTGTTTTCTAGTGACATATTTGGATACATCCATAACAAGGCGCTAATGAGGCGCGATTTCGCCTGGCATAGAAAATTTGCTCTCTCGTTAGGACACTGTTGTTCAGAGGAGCTAGGCAACAACACAGCTAACACAATAACTTCAAATTGAAGCTGGAAAAACTACAAACTAGCTGCACTTCGCTTCGTTTGACCTTTTTTTCAATTTACATTTCTTTGTATATATCCATAAAATGATGTCAGCTGATTCATGATTTCGACTGGCTGAGAAACTCTGCCTGCCTCTCTCTCTCTCTCGTCTCCCGAACCCCACACGTTCATTACTATGGGATAGTTGGAGATCGAATTTGAATATTGAAACATTGTTGCAAATGTCTGAGAGACAGACAGCAAGGTTTATACAATTCTCCACTGTTGAAAACTAAATGTGTGTCTAAAAGACATGTGAGATAATGTCTAGATGCTTTTTATAGTGGAGATCAAGTTTTCAAAACCTCTTAAGGATCCTCCACTTTTTTTTCTCCAATTTTCACCTAAAATGACATACCCAAATCTACCTGCCTGTAGCTCAGGACCTGATGCAAGTATATAAATATTATTGATATTATTTGAAAGGAAACACTTTGAAGTTTGTAGAAATGTGAAATTAATGTAGGAGAATATAACACATTAGATCTGGTAAAAGATAATAAAAAGAAAAAAACTAAAAAAATAATTGTACCATCATCTTTGAAATGCAAGAGAAAGACCCTAATGTATTATTCCAGCCCAGGTGCAATTTAGCAGTGTATGTGCTAAGTTTTAGACTGATCCATGAATCATTGCATTTATGTTCAAAATGCTGTATCAAGACTGCCCAAATGTGCCTAATTGGTTTATTAATAACTTTTCAAGTTCATAACTGTGCACTCTCTTCAAACAATAGCATGGTATTATTTCACTGTATTAGCTACTGTAAATTGTACAGTGTAGATAGATGAACAAGAATTTAAGCTTCTGCCAATATCAGATATGTCTATGTCCTAGGAAACGTTCTTGCTACTTACAACCTCATGCTAATCGCATTAGCCTACATTAGCTCAACCGTCCCGAGGGGGACCCATCAATCCTGTTGAGGATAACATCCCTGCCTGGGCTGATGAGATGCACAGTCAGATGGAACAGAGTAAATAGGTATTTTAACGTCATAGATTTAGCCAGTGGTAACTTGTGCAATAGACACCGGCTGGAATGCACTTTTAACCAATCAGAATTCCGGATTAGACCCACCCGTTGTATAATCATTTTATAGAAATCACATTCCGACATCCCATATACGGTCGTTGTAGGTGACCCTTTTAGAGCTTGGTCAATGAAGTGAGAGACAAACAGAATCCAGACACATTCCAATGGAGTAGCCCAATCCAACAGGCGGACAATCTCTGGAACACTGTCTGACTGACCACTGATTGACTAGAGTGTGATGACTGTGATGACCTTGCCCCCTCCACTCCTCCACCGGTCAATATGAGCAACAAGCAGCCTGGCCACTGATAAGAGATTGGCCAGATGGGGAGACCTTGATGACAGACAGCTTCCTGGTTCCCTGCCCCCCTCCTTCACTTCGATGAGGAGCCATTGCGGGCTGGCAGCCCTGCGCACTCAACGGAGGAATATGCTGATAACGTACCAGGCAAACAAAAACGCTCTTTGTGCCTCTCTCTCTCAGTCTCTCTGTTTCTCAGACCCCCGTTTCGGGGGACTTTATTCCCTCTCTAACCACACTTATTCAATTTCCTGCACAGCAGTAGAAGGGTTCCTTATCTTGGGCTGTTTATACCTGCAAATCACCCAGCAGCCCTTTTGTTTGCAGGTGACCCACCCCGAGGTGACATTTAATTCCTGGACAGAAAATGTGGTCATGCTCCATGGCACAGCCTCCCTAGCCTTGGGGGATTTACTATTACATGCTACAGAGTGGTGTTCGTTTCACCATCTAGAGTATACAGACCTAGCAGACAGAGGTACACAAACAAGAGTGCTGCTGCTAATAAAACATAGTGGAAATAAACCAAGCCCAATGAGACACAAATACACACACACACACACACACACACAGAATAGTAATCAGTATGTAGACTAACCTATCACACAAATACACCACTGACAGAAATATGCAAGCAAACACGCGCGCACACACACACTATCGTAATTCATTTTTGAATTGCTTCACTCCTTTTTATTTTTATATATTTTTTGTTGTTGTAATAATTAACATCTGGGGTGTATATCATATTCAATGCTGCCCCAAAAAATAATTATAAACTCCTACAAAATCGACTGCAGTGTAAAGTCAACGTCAGCAACAAATTATTCTCTAAATAGCAATCATTTTCTTCACAGACACTACGGATGCAATATATGATAGACTACTTTCCCTTTGATAGAGCCAAGATCCCCTTTCATCCTATAAAATCAAATTGTATTTTATTTGTCACATGTGCTGAATACAACCTTACAGTGAAACGCTTACTTACAAGCCCTTAACCAACCATGCAGACTTAAGAAAATACCTTTAAAAAGTAAGAGATAAGAATAACAAATGTATAAAGAGCAGCAGTACATTTTTTATTTGTATTTTATTTCACCTTTATTTAACCAGGTAAACTAGTTGAGAACAAGTTCTCATTTACAACTGCAACCTGGCCAAGATAAAGCAAAGCAGTGCGACACAAACAACAACACAGAGTTACACATGGAATAAACAAGCGTACAGTCAATAACACAATAGGAAAAAAATTAAAGTCTATATACAGTGTGTGCAAATGGCGTGAGGAGGTAAGGCAATAAATAGGCCATAGTAGCGATGTAATTACAATTTAGCAAATTAACATTGGAGTGATAGATGAGCAGATGATGTGCAAGTAGAAATACTGGTGTGCAAAAGAGCAGAAAAGTAAATACAAACAATATCGGGATGAGGTAGGTAGATTGGGTGGGCTATTTACAGATGGGCTATGTACAGCTGCAGCGATCAGTTAGCTGCTCAGATAGCTGATGTTTAAAGTTAGTAGGGGAAATATAAGTCTCCAGCTTCAGTGATTTTTGCAATTCGTTCCAGTCATTGGCAGCAGAGAACTGTAAGGAAAGGTGGCCAAAGGACGTGTTGGCTTTGGGGATGACCCGTGAGAGATACCTGCTAGTGCGCATGCTACGGGTGGGTGTTGTTATCGTGACCAGTGAGCTGATGATGAGATAGCTTTACCTAGCAGACAAGGCAGAGCTTTACCTAGCATTGACTTATAGATGACCTGGAGCCAGTCGGTCTGGCAACGAAAATCTAGCAAGGGTCAGCCGACTAGAGCATACAGGTCGCAGTTGTGGGTAGTATAGGGGGCTTTGGTAACAAAATGGAGAGCACTGTGATAGACTGCATCCAGTTTGCTGAGTAGAGTGTTGGAAGCTATTTTGTAAATGACATCGCCAAAGTCGAGGATCGGTAGGATAGTCAGTTTTACGAGGGTGTGTTTGGCGGCGTGAGTGAAGGAGGCTTTGTTGCGAAATAGGAAGCCGATTCTAGATTTAGTTTCGGATTGGAGATGTTTAATATAAGTCTGGAAGGAGAGTTTACAGTCTAGCCAGACACCTAGGTATTTGTAGTTGTCCACATATTCTAAGTTAGAACCGTCCAGAGCAGTGATGCTAGTCGGGCGGGCAGGTGCGGGCAGCGAACGGTTGAAAAGCATGCATTTCTTTTACTAGCGTTTAAGAGCAGTTGGAGGCCACGGAAGGAGTGTTGTATGGCATTGAAGCTCGTTTGGAGGTTAGTTAACACAGTGTCCAAGGAAGGGCCAGATGTATACAGAATGGTGTCGTCTGCGTAGAGGTGGATCAGGGAATCACCCGCAGCAAGAGCGACATCATTGATATATACAGAGAAAAGAGTCGGCCCGAGAATTGAACCCTGTGGTACCCCCAAAGAGACTGCCAGAGGTCCGGACAATGGGCCCTCCGATTTGACACACTGAACTCTGTCTGAGAAGTAGTTGGTGAACCAGGCAAGGCAGTCATTTGAGAAACCAAGGCTGTTGAGTCTGCCAATAAGAATGTTGTGATTGACAGTCTGAAGCCTTGGCCAGGTCGATGAAGAAGGCTGCACAGTACTGTCTTTTATCGATTGATAACGTTTAGTACCTTGAGCATGGCCAAGGTGCACCCGTGACCAGCTTGGAAACCGGATTGCACAGCGGAGAAGGTACGGTGGGATTCAAAATGGTCAGTGATCTGTTTATTAACTTGGCTTTCGAAGACTTTAGAAAGGCAGGGCAGGATGGATATAGGTCTATAACTGTTTGTGTCTAGAGCGTCACCCCCTTTGAAGAGGGGGGTGAAATAACAATAGCGGGGCTATATACAGGGGGTAATTGAGGTAATATGTACATGTAGGTAGACTTATTAAAGTGACTATGCATAGATCAGCAACTTGAAGCTCTCAACCTGCTCCACTGCAGCCCCGTCGATGAGAATGGGGGCGTGCACTGTCCTCCTTTTCCTGTTGTCCACAATCATCTCTTTTGTCTTGATCACGTTGAGGGGGGGTTGTTGTCCTTGTATCACACGGTCAGGTCTCTGACCTCCTCCCTATAGGAGGTCTCATCGTTGTCGGTGATCAGGCCTACCACTGTTGTGTCATCAGCAAACGTAATGATGGTGTTGGAGTTTTGCCTGGCTGTGCAGTCATGAATGAACAGGGAGTACAGGAGGGGACTGAGCACGCACGCCTGAGGGGACCCGTGTTGAGGATCAGCATGGCCGATGTGTTGTTACCTACCCTTACCACCTGGGGGCGGCCTGTCAGGAAGTCCAGGATCCAGTTGCAGAGGGAGGTGTTTAGTCCCAGGGTCCTTAGCTTAGTGATGAGCTTTGAGGGCACTATGGTGTTGAACGCTGAGCTGTAGTCAATGAATAGCATTCTCGCATAGGTGTTCCTTTTGTCCAGGTGTGAAAGGGCAGTGTGGAGTGCAATAGAGATTGCATCATCTGTGGATCTGTTGGTGCAGTATGCAAATTGGAGTGGGTCTAGGGTTTCTGGGAAGATGGTGTTTATGTGAGCCATGACCAGCCATTTAAAGCATTTCATGGCTACAGACGTGAGTGCTATGGGTCGGTAGTCATTTAGGCAGGCTACCTTAGTGTTCTTGGGCACAAGGACTATGGTGGTCTGCTTGAAACATGTTGGTATTACAGAATCAGACAGGGAGAGGTTGAAAATGTCAGTGAAGACACTTGCCAGTTGGTCAATGCATGCTTGGAGTACACATCCTGGTAATCCGTCTGGCCCTGCGGTCTTGTGAATGTTGACCTGTTTAAAGATTTTACATCGGCAGCGGAGAGCTTGATCACACAGTCGTCCAGAACAGCTGATGCTCTCATGCATGTTTCAGTGTTACTTGCCTTGAAGCAAGCATAGAAGTTATATAGCTCGTCTGGTAGGATTGTGTCTGTAATAGTTTGCAGGCCCTGCCACATCCGACGAGTGTCGGAGCCGGTGTAGTACGATTCGATCTTAGTCCTGTACTGATGCTTTGGTTTGTCGGAGGTTCGTCGGAGGGCATAGCGGGATTTCTTATAAGCTTCTGGGTTAGAGTCCCACTCCTTGAACGCGGTAGCTCTTCCCTTTAGCTCAGTGTGAATGTTGCCTGTAATCCATGGGTTCTGGTTGGGGTATGTACGTACAGTCACTGAGGGGCGGCAGGGTAGCCTAGTGGTTAGAGCATTGGACTAGTAATCCCCGAGCTGACAAGGTACAAAATCTGTCGTTCTGCCCCTGAACAGGCAGTTAACCCACTGTTCTTAGGCCGTCATTGAAAATAAGAATTTGTTCTTAACTGACTTGCCTAGTAAAATAAAGGTTAAAAAAAGAATAATAATAATAAAAATAAAAAAAGGGGACGACGTCCTTGAAGCACTTATTGAAGAATCCCGGTACATATTCCAGTCTGTGCTAGAAAAACAGTCCTGTAGTTTAGCATCTGCTTCATGTGAAAACTTTTTATAGACCGAGTCACTGCTTAAATCGCGAACAACGCAAAAAAAAACCTAACAAAATAGCATGGTTAGTTAAGAGCCGATAAGACGGCTGCCTTCCCCTAAGGCCCCCCCATCAAACAAGCGCCTTAAGAGAATTGTCTTTTAAAAACATGATGTCCCGGACACATTAAAATCTATGTCATGATGAAGGAGAACATTGCTGACAATGCCAAGTTAAAATATTCAATAGCGCAGGTAGAAATAGTCATGCCGCAATACGACAGATTGCATTGTTTACACTGATCATCGCTATTCTTGTCTTTGGTCTCACCTGTAATAAATCTTCTTTGTTCTTATTTGTTGTCTAGTATTTGCTATATGTTGTGTATATTGTTGATTCAATGTGACATACTCTTGGCTTCAATTCATCTCTATGTAAATATTACCATTTGAACTGGAAATTATACTGTAATAAAATCGGACATATTGCTATTACCTTCAATCATCTTCCTTATTCTAAAGTCCCATACATGATTAATGCCAAATATTTTTTTTTTTTAAAAGCCTACGTGTTTTTGCAGACATGAACGTTTGATTATATGCATGACTTTGTCATGACATTTGTAAGCCCTGGGAAGGAAGTGACTTGTGAAAACCAACTCCAAGAATTTACATTCAAGCAGGGGTGTTCAATTAAACTGAAACTCCTCTCTATTGTATACACCACAGGGAACAATATTACTTTGCCACCACCATTATTCGAGTTGGGTTGTTTGAGTCTGAGGAACTTCCATTTACTTTAACTGTAGATCTCACATTTGAGTGGGGAAAAAAGTGAGGCTGGGGTCTGGTCCCATGTGTTTATATTCACTTGAGACGTTGGAGGGGTGTGAATTGAGCTGGGTTGTGTCGCTGCCAGCAAACAAGATTTAGAGGCATGCTAAGCAAATGAAATCAACCTGTCAGGAGGCTTAACTTCCAACCTAATAGATTGAGTGTCTGTTCATCATAGGGCCATATAACAGGGAGTTTTACAATCACATCTAAATACACAATAAAAGCAAGCTAGGCCTCTCCTCTCCCAAAGGCCTGCACTCTTAAATCATAGCTGCGCGTACGGACAGACCGGAACATTCTTGTTGCTGCTCTTGGTTTCCCAAGACCCACTCAGGAAATCACTGCTAATCTAAATTACCTCATCAAGGTTGATATTGTGTTTTGTTTTCGCAGAATGAAATGCTGAATCCTGTGCTGTTCAATACAGCTTTTTCCCATAATAATGACATTTTTCTGGACAAATCGTATCTAGGTTTACCGGCTTCTCCTATTCATGGGAAATTGTACAAGGTTACGTTCAAGAAGAAACATTCCATCTTAAAGATGGACATGGTGAGAAAGCATTGTGAGGGAAAGGATTGTGTGGGGAAAGCATCGCTACATATGCTGTAGCCAATATTGACTGAATTATAATGATGACTGCAGTATAATAAACATTTTGAGAATGTGAATGTGACGGTTAAGATCCATCTCTCAGCGACACCCCCCCATGCGGTCACGGCTAGATGAAAGTCCAAGCGATAAAACCTGTCTTGTTTCACGGAAGACTTCCATTTGGGCCAGAACGTGCCGTGGGAAAGGGATAAATCAGAGGGCGTTCTGTGTGCATGTTCACAGCACGCAGTCTCGCCAGTCATCTGTGAATCTCCCAGGGCTCGACTGATAATTCATGATAGCCCTGCCATAGACCCGCACCGTTCAGATATGAATTATAAAAACACCAAACCAAGCATATCAGTCAGATGACAGACTGGACGTTAATGGCTGGAGGCCAGTGTGGAGAATCGAGGCTCGCTGCTTTCTTTCCATTCATTCCACTCTGACAACTGGAAATACCAGTGTGGCACATGGGAGGCCATTCCATCAATACACAGCCATGGCTTTCTTATGGCTGGAGTCCAATCATTTTTGATGAGTTGGGACCTATAGTTGACCCTTATAACCATCTTGATAGAATAAAATCACTCAAGTATGGGAGTTGATAGAACAATATAATAACTTTTAGGCAAGATCTGCTAATGAAAGCAATGCAGTCTAATGCAAGTGAAATTTAAAATGATGTGCAAATAGTTTAAGTAAAATTGGAAGCCCTCCATGTCTACTAGGAGTGAATGAGAGTGCCTGCATTTTGGCAATTTTCACTGACTGAAAAAGTTTGTCTAATTCTCAATATGTACAAGGGTCATGTGACTAAACTAGGTCAAAAATAATTACACCACTGTCTGCTTTAGCCCTTCGGCACTTTTCACAAAGGCTGGTATTTGAATAGACAAAACATTGACACCTCAGTTTAATATGCTTGTCAAATAGACAGAACCTGGTGTAGAAACTGAATATCGCCTGCAATCCAAACACTTGTTGGGAACAAAACAAACAGTGTTTCCTGAATTATACTTAATCCCCATCTACACAAAGAGATGACACAGACAAAGAAGAGAAACGACTTTTATCTTCCTCTTTCTGTTTCATACACATTTGGATGTTTCGGTTGAGGGGCCTATTCCACTCCTGGTATTAACAACAGAACGACGGCTACACAATATCTACACAAAATAAACCGCAGACCATAATTCCCTGACCCAACAAAAAAAATATTGGCTTCTTTTCTTTGAAGTTCATAATAACTGCCATTGTGAGAGGAACTCGGCCCTACCTTTGCAGGGTTGGCTGCTTGGCTAGGTCTGAATCTGGTTGTCACCTTCTATCTTCATATCTACAGGCTGGGCGGTCTAAAACCACCCTTGGGTAACATGATACCATCCCTGACCCAGTTTTCTGCTCCAGGAATGATATACTTAGTCAATATATAAGTTAGACAATGATTTGAAAAGGCAGCAATAAAAAGACACGAGTGCAAACATAGAACGGAAGTCATTACTGGAACTTTTTAAAAAGCAGTGCGCAGAAATAGAGAGAGAATCAGAGAGCTATATTTGAATATAAAAACCACATGCACTGAAGCATGGTTTCCAATGATGTCCCTATTATGCTAATAAGAAAACCGTCATTAAAGATTTTCAAAAAAAAAGGAATGTTTTTGTTTTGGGTGTACATAGTCACGTCATAGTACTATCTTCTCCTCACCGAAAAGAGGAAGTCGTTTTTAAGAGGGGGCCTTTTGTAGGTCGGACATCCATGGAAATGTGGTTTATGCTTCAAAAAATGGCACACACACACACACAGGGTGAAGGTGAGTGGCGTACGGATGGATCCGACATAGTTTTCAATGTGAAAACCCACACACATTCCTGCTTTGATAAAAATGGGCAAATTTGCATTCATAGGCCTGAGAGCCCTCGCCTTCGTCAAGTGAAACCCAAAACCTTGACGTTCTGCATACCAAAGCAGGAACTCGCCCTGAGAAGAAAATCACCGGGACCGTTCAGCCCAGACCATCTCGCAGCTCAAATCAGAAGCCCCATTCTTCAAACTTTTCTGAGGTCGTTTGTTTTCTTGGGAAAAAGATTTGAGTTATTTAGTATCGTATTCAAGTGCTATACATCTACAAAGTGAGTTTATCTCCTTCTGAATGTTTGTGCCTGCTTCGACTGTTCCATTCCCCATCTCTTTTTAGTTAACAAATCATCTTTCACAGTCAGATTTAAATATAAAACAACAACAAAAAACTATTGAAATCTATGAAAGTGTGAAATAGAAACATGACAAAGAGATATTTAATTCAAAAGAAATCTCAGGAGTTGATACGCTTTGACGTTTGGCTGTAATCAATGTTTGGCACGCTAGCATGTGATTTGAGTACAATGAGAGTAAAACCGAACAGACATGTAATGATTGTCATTAAGCAGAAATACAAACCAACCGATATTAATGCCTCCGATGGGAACATATCAGAGAGAATAGTTTGACAAACTTGTAATGACAGCCAAACGTACTAATCTAAAGTAAGGCATGGAAAAGAAGAAAAAAAAATAATCACAAGATGCCTTTGGGTAGCATGAAAAACAAACACAAAAAAAACACTAGTAGTTCTTTCCAAAAACTCTTCTGTTAGGCAAAACGCCATCTCCTTTGATTGAAGCCTCCAGGTGCAAGGACTGAACAGAATCATCCTATCAAGTTGCATATAAAAACGAATGGTGTTTTCGGAATTACAAAAGCCTCGGTGCACTGCACTCAGATCAACAACTCAGTCCCTGTGCTATTGTGAACCTTCAATGGTAAAATATCTTGGAAGTGAATTCACCATATAACACAACTCTTCACTCCCATTAGAAGACTGCAAACATACTTTCATGGAACACAATCACATTCAGTGAACACACGCGCACACACACACACACACACACACACACACACACACACACACACACACACACACACACACACACACACACACACACATACACACACACACACACACCATGTATCGGACTCAAATCCAGACAAGTAAGGACTTACCTTCTGAACAATGGAAATGAATTAGGGTGAGCAGTAGACAATGGAGAACTAAACACCTCCACGCTGCAGGAGCCATTGTTGCTGAGTGTGGAGAGGTCTCCAGATGCCCTCTAGTTAACAACTGTGGTTGTAGGATATAGAATCGAAAAAGCAGAGGAGTCTTGGAGTAGTCAGCGATCTGTGGTTTTAGGAGAAGCCTCACCAGTCATCTTCTCATCTGAAAATACAGAGAGGAAGATTGGGGTGAAAAGGAGGGGGGGGAGGGTACTGCTGCAAATCGAGACAACATCATCATCACAAAGCCTATGTCATCACTGCTGCCATCTTTCAAGATGGGTTTGAGCGATGCATTACCATAAATATTCAACACACAGTACAAATGGTGAATATTCATGGCGAGACAAATGTATACTGAAAATGTGTGATAACAGTAAGTCACTTCTGATATATGCATCTGCCAAAATGACCACAAACATTCATCAGTCAAACCAGTCAGATAGTGAGATATTCAGTCCATGCAGACAGGCAAATTGAGAGGTTTGACGAAATACTGGAGCTATTCAGTCTATCAAGACTACCGTTAGTGTTTATTATTCGCTTCTGACAGGAATACTCTTGGGTAGAAGAGAGGATGACAGAGCACTCATCCCTGGGCTATAGGCTCATCTTTTCCATGTAGCGAATTAGTGTTTACACTGACTACCTTCACCCCGTTTATCCCTCCACTCCCTGCCTCCCTCAATCTCCTCCCCAGAGCTCTACTGCCTTATACCCACAAGAGAGGACCCTGTTGCTCAGGCAACGCACTCACACAGACTCAGACAGGACACCATTAGAGACACAGCTTCTTTGTGAGGTACTTTTGTCTGCTTCTTCCTTATCTTGAAGGGAACCAAAAACAGCCCAGCCAGCTTTGTCTGCCTCGGCTAAGGTTAGGCTCAAGTCCCAGAAGACGCACTCCACACACCAGAGAGACTTGTTAGAATACAAGTCAAATACGCCGGACGGAGGTCATGTCACACATACACTACCGTTCAAAAGTTTGTGGTCCTTTAGAAATGTTCTTGTTTTTGAAGGAAAAGCACATTTTTTGTCCATTAAAATAACATAAAATTGATCAGAAATACAGTGTAGACATTGTTAATGTTGTAAATGACTATTGTAGCTGGAAACGGCAGATTTTTATGGAATATCTATGTAGGCGTACAGAGGCCCATTATCAGCAACCATCACTCCTGTGTTCCAATGGCATGTTGTGTTAGCTAATCCACGTTGATCATTTTAATGGCTAATTGATCATTAGAAAACCATTTTGCAATTATGTTAGCACAGCTGAAAACTGTTGTTCTCATTAAAGAAGAAATTAAACTGGCCTTCTTTAGACGAGTTGAGTATCTGGAGCACCAGCATTTATGGGTTCGATTACATGGAATAGCCTTCATTTCTCAGAACAAGAATAGACTGAATAGTTTCAGAAGAAAGTTCTTTGTTTCCTGCCAATTTGAGCCTCTAATTGAATTAGCATTTTAAAATGGTAAACTTGGATTAGCTAACACAACGTGCCATTGGAACACGTTGATAGTTGCTGATAATGGGCCTCTGTACCCCTATGTAGATATTCCATTAAAAATCTGCTGTTTCCAGCTACAATAGTCATTTACAACATTAACAATGTATTTCTGATCAAGTTGATGTTATTTTAAATAGACAAAAAAAAAGGAAATTTCTAAGTGACCCCAAACTTTTGAATGGTAGTGTATATATATGTTAGCAAACATGAACACACACACACACACACACACACACCTTGACCTGCACAAAAACAAACACACCAAAGAGACTACTATCCGGTACACATGACTTAACCTAGTTCATGATGTACTACCTATATTTAACTTCCACAATGTGACCTTGTCCATGAAGACATGTCATCATGAACACAGTACGCAGCATTTTACACTTTGAAGTGTGGAGGACGCCACGAGAGGATCCTTTGCGTTTCTGTGTTCTCCTCTCCAGAGACACTCATCAACTACCCTGATTATTTTATAATGAACCTAAATTTGAGCAGGGCAGCACTCGGTTCTGATCACTCTCTGGGCTCCACTAATGCACTGCTAAGATATATTTATGGCAGCACACACACAAAAAGCATTGTGTTGTGGGAACTTCTATATGCATTAGCATACAGAGTCATCATTTAAATCTCCATTATGGATTCAGTCTTTAAAATGGCTCTATGGGTGGCTGGAGAGTCCTGTTTTTAACAGGCTAACTAAACACAGTGCACATAGTCTACAGACCCAAGGGTAATTCATCTTGCTTCGAGGTCAAATCTGCCACAAACTGTTGTACTGTGCGGCGCCAAGCTAACGCACGCGAGGCTATGATGATATATCAGTTAGAAGATAGGTGGTGCTTTCAGACACAGAGACAGAGACAGAGAGAGTGAGATGTGATTATTTGTCCGGAAATGACTTATCCAGCCGCAGTAGGCCACCAGATCAGATAACACAGTGGAGCAGCAGTGAAAACGCTACTCCCTCTCAGAGCGGCCCAAGACAACGTGAGCCTCGCTAATAATCGCTGGTACTCTGGTGTCTGAGTGACGTGTGAGGCCTGTCCTGTCACCCTGCAGATGCATTTAAGGCAGGAGACCAGAAAAATGGTTAACATTCAGTACCCCCCCCCCCCCCCCCCGTGACTGTGCCGCCCTCCCCTAGCGCTTTACACATTTATCATCCACAAATATGAGTCCTGGAGGCAGGGGGTTTAAGGAAGGGGGGCTTTAATGGAAGACGCATGGTGGTTGACCGGTGGAAACTGGAGAGACAGGGGGTTTATGGGGTAGAGGATACACCCCTCCCCAATACCCCCTACCCACTAACCCCTCTGCCCTGCTGGGCTGGCTCAACCGCTGATCCCAACAAGACACCAGGGGGCGAGAGGCCTGCGGGGCCTGGGGTTCCCTCCCTGCCTCCCGCACAGCCTGCCCCGGGGCCCCTTTCTCCTCCTGCACAGTACTCAGTACTACTCAGACCCACCCGCACCGTCGCCCCGCTGAGTAACATGTTCCCTTTCTCCCTTAAGCTTGCGGAGGAGCTCATCCCCCCCTCCCCCTCCTCCCCAACCAGCCGTTTTGTTTGGCGGGGTTTCTGGACTGGATTTGGTCAGACTTGAGATAAAAAAAGGATTAGCAGATTAACATGAAGACGTTTCTTTGCGAGTGCTGACAGACGTATCATAGTTTTACGTCGGGGAAGGAAGGGAAGATTGTGGTAGGTGCCGGGTAGCTTCCTCAAGCAGAAAATGACTTAAAGAGGTAAGTGAGGCGTAGTTAACCCCTGGGAGATGGTGTGTTTATGTGGACAAATGATCTACAGCACAGCTCCTCCAAGCAGCGAGGGAATTATTGTGGTTACTTGTTAGTCAACCAGGAAGGAATAATCACATCTCGTTCTAATACCATCATCGCCATGGCAGCAGCTATAGTAACAATTGTATACCAGAACCAGTTATGACTTACTGTCACCAGCTACATTAACCTTAACCGACTTTAATAATAATCCTGAAATCTTCTAGAATCATTAGACGTTATTAACTCATCATCTGTACTTTTTGCTCAATGTTCCCCCATAAAGGAACTACAGGAATTAATCTCTCCCTGTATTTGCTCTTTCTATTAACAGTATATCATCCCAGACACCCAGAATCCATCACAGGGGATGAAAAATGACGTGCAAACATCTAGAACATCTGTTTTTCTTTCTCTCCCACCCATAAGACAGCGAGAAGAGCGAGGAGACAAATGTATCATCAGTCTGGAGGATCGAGAAAAAAAACAGCACAGTGCAAACAAATGTTTCATGTTATCAGAGGAATGATAGGGAGAAAAAAACAAGCAAGCATTTCAAAAGGGGGAAGGCAAGCAATTAAAATGTAATTAGAATAAATGGATGGGAAAGAGACAGGCCACATGTCCTAGCATGAAATACGAGGCTGTTTGGGGCAGCAGCAGGCTGAATGAATGTGAAACTTCTTTGACAAAGCTTGTGGCTGCCTCAAGCTGGAGGCGACCGGCAAAAGAGTAGCCCAGAGAGAGAGAGAGAGAGAGCGAAAGATAGCAAAAGAGAGAGAGAGAGAATCTAGAGAGAGCGAGAGTGGGGGTCCAGGGTTTTCTAAGAAGGTAGTAACTGAATAGATGAGAGAGAGAGAGCAAGAGGAGAGGGAGAGAAGAATGGGAAGGGAGGAAAAAGAAATGGGCGGGAGGGTCACTGGGAATGATTGACAGCTTGTGAGTATGGCTTGACCTGTTGGGTTCGCCCCCCAGTACTCTCAACAGGCTTAGAGAAGGACAAAATAAAGCCGCAGGAATGTTAATTTATTTTCAATTGTTAGTGCCAGGGAAGGGGAGAGAAATAAAGAGTGCATATATACATATCAAGTGAGACTGGGACACAACTAGAGCACGTAAGTAGTCCTGGACTGGTGTATGCTTGAAGCTTTCAGTTGAAATAAAGATGTGGGCATGTGTGTTCTGTCTGTGTTCCAGTCTGGACCTCACAGGCACAATGCTTCAGTCCTTTAGCCCTCTCTGACTAACTAATTTGGGGAACTGTCCACCCCACAACAACAGCCTACACTCCAGAAAGAAATAACAACATGAAGATGGCGGGAGAGGAGGTGCTTTGGGTTGGGTAGTGTTGCAGGTATACCTGAAACTTCGGTACTTTTTTATAAACAAGAACATGACAAATGGTGTGGAACTAGAATTGTTGTTACTTTCGGTACTTCAAATGTGTCTCACGTCGTCTATTGATTGAGAGAGGATCAAGTCTCACTGGGAATCTGGGCTACATCCCCACTTTTAACTGCACAGAAGTTTACACACTTGACTAATGCAGCACGGCATGTAGAAATGTTGAAACGGTTCATTACTGTTTGCAAAATAATGTTCATTATAGGCTAGAACACTTTACATTGCTAGAAGACACCGGAATATTCCAGCTTTGTAGACTAACTTTGCTTGCTAGTTTACAGCTGAAGTTAACAATTCACTACCCAGTACTTTTTTGTACGATAATATGCAAACCATTTCAAAGCTGATTGTCACCAAAAACGTAATTCATTCACTTAGTCTCCCCCGCCTCACATCTCTCCCAGTCAAGATCATCTTTGGTTGAACCTTGAACTGACTGTGAGTGAAGTCATGGGTCTTTTTTTCTTCTTTTTGTTTGACACTTATTTTACCGGGTAAGTTGGCTGAGAACACATTCTCATTTACATCAACGACCTAGGGAATAGTTACAGGGGAGCAGAGGGGGATAAATGAGCCAATTGGAAGCTGGGGATGATTAGGTGGCCATGATGGTATGAGGGCCAGATTGGGAATATAGCCAGGACACCAGAGTTAACTCCCCTGCCCCCTTTTTCTCCACAATTTTGATCTTGTCTGGTCGCTGTAACTCCCAACGGGCTCGGGTGGCGAAACATGACTCAGCAAACCGCGCTGCTTAAGTGATGTGTCAGAGGAAACACTGTTCACCTGACGACCGAGGTCAGCCTGCAGGCGCCTGGCCTGTCACAAGGAGTCGCTAGAGCGTGATGAGCCAAGTAAAGCCCACCCCCTGGCCAAACACTCCCCTAACCCAGACAATACCGGGCCAATTGTGCTCCGCCCTATGGGCCTCTCGATCACTGCCGGTTGTGATACAGCCCAGGATCAAACCTGGGTTCTGTAGTGACGTCTCTAGCACTGCGATGCAGTGCCCTAGACCGCTACGCCACTCAGGAGGCCCTAGTGCCATGGGGTCTTTAGTGACCAGAGTCAGGACACCCGTTTAACATTCCATCCGAAAGACGGCACACTGTACAGGGCAATGTCCCCAATCGCTGCCCTGGGGCATTGGGATATTTTTGTTTTTAGAACAGAGGATAGAGTGCCTCCTACTGGCATCTAGTCTCATCCAGGGACTGATTAGGACCAACCCTGCTTAGCTTCAGATGCAAGCCAGCAGTGGTATTCTGCTGAGTCTTAAAGAGGGACTGACTTCAAAAAGCAACAAATCCCTTTGAAAACGGCCTATGGGGCATCGGTATGAGTCCGAAACAGTTATTCTAATGTCAAAATGTTATACTACAAATTGTAAATAGGATCATTTGGGTCTTAAAGTCATTTTTTTCTAAAGCAAAGTTTGGAACACCCGTGGGTCACACCATGGAAAATTTGGGTTAGGTTTTGATTAGACGATGTCCATTTGCCCACGAACATGGGGTGAAGAGCTATGGTGATTGCTCTCTATCCAATAGCAGTGAGACAGGCCTGCCCTGCAGCTCTGACTGTTTACATAAGAAAACATGTGGCACATTTTTTTACTTGAGAAATACTGCACCAAAAACCTTAGTTAGATATAAAATTGTGCAACTAAAACATCCTCGGCCAAAACGTCAAAATGAACTACAGATTTCTTGAGTTATCTTAGATTAATTCTGGGGATTTTGAGGAAGTGAAATAGGCTTCACTTCTACAGTGTCTCATGGGGGACAAACATCATTAACCAAACGCAGAATCGGTCCCAAATGGAAGGAAAACAGATTGTTTTTCATCTATAGCCCCATGGAATCAGCCAAAAACAATCTCAATAACTCAACACATGCACACACACACCTACACGCCTACTGAATATGCATTGTAAAAAAGCCTATAGGCTACATCTTGATGTACCCAATTTATCAAGAGATTTACCATTCAAATAAATGATTACCATTATGTTATGTAGTTAGATTGCTAGACAAGTCAAAGTGATTGCATGAATTTATAATTGCTTAATTAATGGGCACATTCAAAAATCTAACATTTAAAAATGTAATGATATTGAACTCAAAACATCAATCTGGATCAACTGCCATTTTGTGACTTTGGCTAATATGCCTTCTTTTATGCAGTGGTATAATTTTGGTATCGAGTATCATGATACTAACCCTGGTAACGGTATAGAAGTCAAAATTCTGGTATCGTGACAACACTAGGTTAGGGTGTGTTTTAGTTGGGATCTACAGGAACTGACTGATAAAATAAAGCCCCCCCAGATAATTATTTGTCCTCTATGCACCCCAACGCTACCCAGGAACACTTTGTCTTAACTGTCCCAGTCTGTCAGGGTTAGGGCTGCGCCCCCCCCCCCCCCCCCCCCCGCTACCCCCGCCCCTCCCCCTCTCCTAAGGGAAATTATGTCACTTCCTTAGCTCTGTCAGTGGTGCAGACAGAGCACTTGTCATGGCTGCCAGTGATGGAGATAGGCGCTCGTCAGGCATGACAGTCAGGTGGGAGGAGGGTTCAGCACTGTGGAGCTGATAAGATATTTTTGGGACAGGGGCAGGGGCAGGAAGGGGGGAGCGGGGAAAAACATGAACAGGTACCTGCATGGTATTCATAGGGTCGACGACAGTTGGTTGGTGAATTTCAAGGCTCTCTGCCAACAGATTGAAATGATAGATAAAGAGTGCCAACGGGCACAGAGAGAGAAAGAGAGAGAGAAAGATTGGTGAGAAGGATGGTGAGAAGGATGGTGAAATTGAGAGAAGGATGGCAAAATTGAGAGGGAGGAGAGAGGTAGCCTTTAGAAAACGACTAGAATAGAGAAAACAGCAAAGTCAAATATTGTGGTTAGCAGAAAGTGGACAAATTAAAATTAATTGGCAGAAATAGGAGTGGGAAATTGATGTACGAAAGGCAGAGAGGAGTATGAATTGTATTGTACTGAATGAGCAGAAACAATTGTGGGAACTGTAAAAAGTCCATCAAAACTATCCTCATCGTCATAATTTCCACCATCACCACTACAATATTTCCCCAGCAGAATTATCATTGCCTAATTACTAAGTTCGGAACCTGTCTTGACATTACATCGACTTATGTTACATTTCAAAATGTCCTGTTAAAAATATTCCTCCTCATCTTTAGCCTTTAGCTTCTCATCCAGACCCATTTATAAAAGGTTACAGGGGCTTAATGAGCCCAATGTAATCTACGAATTTGAAGAAGAAAAAGAATAATCAGAAGGGGAAAAAGCCTTTAAATGTCAGTTTCATTCATAGAGATTCTATTAAATTACTAGAGGGGCATATGTCATTAACCCTCAAAGTTCCATAATGGGGCGAAAATGGCAGCCATCTTGGCCAGGGAGAAATTCTAAAATAGTCTAATTGGAATGAATGGCAGTAGAGGCATATGTGATGCATTTCCTGATTTTACGTATGCAGCAAAATAAAAGTAAGGCATGTGATGTATCGGAAATTGTGTAATGAAATTATAATATAATTAGAAATACAGTTTATAGGGGTTATATACCAATTTTCTGTATAAATAGCCTCTAAAATATATTTAAACAGACCACACATGTCTCAGATTTTGTTTTCTTGGAAAGCTTTGAGTGCTATTATATGATACAATTTCAGTACTTGTTGCATTTACAACTTGTCTATGTCCCCTCATCAACTGATTGAAACCAGTGTATGGCTGTGAATTGACTGCATTGTTTGAATGGAATGTTGGCATATTGGGAGTTAATTTGGAAAATTATTCATCTAAAACTGTTTGGCTAGCTAGCTAACACACATACAGTGCAGATAAATTCTTCAGATTCATTGTTTTACACAATATCTTATCAGAGCACTGGCAAACCGTGGTTGACCTTTGAACCATCATAAGAAAGTTCAAGTCCATTCCAGTATTCTAATTCTATGGTTTCCATAACCAATACTACACCCCTCTCTCTGTTCCATGAAGAATCAGAATCAAAATAATCAGAATCAAAAAGTTGAAAAAGCCTTTAAATGTCAGTTTCATTATCCAATACTAGATCCCCCCCCCTTCCCTCTCCAGCTTGGTAGTGAAATTAACAGGCTGACCTTCCCACAGTGAGTTAAACAGTGATGGTCAGAGGAGCAGCGTCTCAACCCCTGAAATGTCACACAGAGCTCTTCTTTTCAATCAGTCAGTTCTTCATATACTCACACTAAAATACACCCTCCTCCTCCACTCCTCCTCCGCGCCTTGTTCTCCTTCTCTCGCTCACGCACTCCTCCACATACGCACGGATCGTGGGCATTAACGCACACGTACACACACAAACAATAATTTGCTAAATGTGAAAACGTGGTGAGAACATTGGCTGCAGGACACGAACAGATCGATTCCCCTGCAGGTAATGTGGTAGGAACTTCACACCTACCAAGGTTAAATACACACTGCCGTCAGAACGTATTCACACCTCTTGACTTCTTCCACCTTTTGTTGCATTACAGCCTGAATTCAATATGGATTACATTTGTGTCACTGGCCTTACACACCCCATAATGTCAAAATGGAATTATGTTTTTCAATCTTTTACAAATGAATTCAAAATAATCAAAATAAAAAACATCGAGTCAATTAAGTATTCAACCCCTTTGTTATGGCGAGGAGTAAACATTTCCGTAACAAGTAACATAATAAGTTGCGTGGGCTCACGCTGTGTGCAATAATAATGTTTAAAATATTTTTGAAAAACTACCTCATCTCTGTACCAAACACATACAATTATCTGTAACCTGTTACCCTCAGTCAAGCAGTGAATTTCAACCACAGATTCAACCACAAAGACCAGGGAGAGTTTCAAACGACTCGAAAAGAACCGGCATTTATTGAATATCCCTTTTGAGCATGGTGAAGTTATTAATTCCACTTTGGATGGTGTATCAATACACCCAGTCAATACAAAATATGCAGGTGTCCTTCCTAACTCAGTTGCCAGAGAGGAATGAAACCACTCTGGGATTTCAGCATGAGGCCAATGGTGACTTTAAAACAGTTACAGAGTTTAATGCCTGTGATAGGAGAAAACTGAGGATGGATCAACAACATTGTAGTTACTCCACAATACTCACCTAAATGACAGAGTGAAGAGAAAGAAGCCTGTACAGAATAAAAACATATTCCAAAACACATGCTTTCACTTTGTCATAATAAGGTATTGTGTGTAGATGAGAATACATGTTAGAATAAAGAATACATGTTCAATTTAGGCTGTAACACAACAACATGTGAGATAAGTCAAGGGGTGTGAATACTTCCTGAAGGCACTGTATCACACGCTGCTGTAGACATGCTCTGTAGCAGCACACCTGTGCCTCTACCTATCTATCTACACCAGGGTTCCCCAACTGGTGACCCGCAGGTGGGGTTTTATTCCCCCCCCCCCATAGTTTTCTGAGCCCCCCCCAAAAAATGTGTTTTGTTTATTTTTGTTGGACATGAAAGATTAAAAACACAAGGAAATACGATCCAAGTGGTCTTAATTAAAAAATGTAAAAATCTGTTCCCACTCATACTAAAGAGACATTTGATCCTATACAAATGTAAGCAAGGTTTGAAATGATTATGTTATAGTCAAACATATCTGTTTCGGCTTCTTGCGGTCAATTTACAGTCTACAAATAATTTGTAATTATGTTCCACTCAAGAAAAAAAAATGTTTGGCATGTGGCTGAATCTAGTTGATTATCCCTGATCTACACTCTCAGTGAGGTAGAAGGTAGTGTGTGACAAAAGGAGTATGTAAGCCCAAGTACCAGTCAAAAGTTAGGATACACCTACTCATTCAAGGGGTTTTCTTTATTTTTACTATTTTCTACATTGTAGAATAATAGTGAAGACATCAAAAATATGAAATAACACTTATGGAATCATGTAGTAACCAAAAACAAATCATAGCTGTCATCAAGGCAAAGAATCTCAAATATTAAAAAATATATAAAAATAAACACTTTTTTGGTTAATACATGATTCCATATGTGTTATTTCATAGTTTTGATATATTCATTATTATTCTACAATATTTCTATTTCATAGAAATAGAAAAAAATAAAAACCCTGGAACGAGTAGGTGTGTCCAAACTTTTGACTGGTACTGTATATATATTGAATGTAAACTAGTATCACTGGTGCTAGCTAGTTAGCTAAGTGAGGGAAAGGTTACAGCTACTGTATTTCATTTCCAATCCTGAACCCTCCTGTATAAAACATATGCATTTCCCAGAGGAAATAAGAAACTGGTTTGACCTGTTTACTCTGTTGTCTAATAATTTAATTATCGCTTTCAAAGAGATTCCTACAAGAGACCGCAGGGTCATACTTAAACCAGCCCATTTTCTTATGGACATTTTTTATGGTAAGTTGAGTTTTTACACACACACACACACACACGATTGTACATGTCAATTTTTTGAATCTCAAAAAATTTTACTTGTCTTCCATTCAGACAACAGACTAAATGGAGAAATAAGAAACAGCTATAGTCCTTCTCAATGCTTCAAACAAAGCAAGAGACCTGCAGGGGATTCAGAGATTTTCCTTCGCTGCAAAATGTGTCTTATCCTGTAGCTAAGCCCAATACTGTAATAGAAGACTGGGTCTGGAACAGAAGACGCCCTGCCCTCTTTTAATTTTATTTTCAGCCTCCCCCCCCTCTTCAGGTTTTTATTTTTTCTCCTCCTCCTCCATTAGGCCTACATCATTCCTTTGGGTGTTTGTATAGTGTCCCTTAGTTACCTCTGAAGACACCCAGCCGGTCGGCAGCGGCAGGCAGGCAGCTCAGAGAGTTAAAAGCCTGCCCTGTCTCACTCATAGGAACAAGGCCATCAATAATTCACCGTCAGCGGGAAGCATTATCTAACAGGCTGATAAAACATTTAAAATGGTGGGTGACAACACGGGAAAGCGTGAAGAAGTGCGCCGTAAGAGAAGGAACGCAAGAGGAGGACACTGCAGGTGGCAAAGGAGGAGGACGTTCATTCTTAACAGATGTGACACTGCTGCAGTTAAAGATGAACTTGGGCGAACACCAAGTCTCACTTCCAACGATACTCTGATGGGTTACCTACTCCTCCGAGGCCAATTTACTCATTACACATCAAGTACAGAATCTGCCTTACTAAACAACTGTAAAGGGAATGTACTCTGATGTGCTAGCCTGCTATACACTGCGCAGCCTTCAGTCTGGTTTAACTGCTAAGCTAGCTACCCACTGGAGGAGTAACTAAACTAAACTAAATAACGGCACTGGAAGTGAATGAAAGATCAGCCTATTGCGGTGCATCTCTTTGTTTGCACCATAACAGTTGAAGTATAGGCTGTAAGTGGAGGTGGAAGCATTCACTGGCCTGTATTAACAACTAGGCCTTTCTCAGTGAAAAGAGAAATCCCTTTAAGCCCAGATCAATTACACCCAGGCTCGGCTGTAATTAAAATGTCTTGACAAAAGGTCCAGGAGCGCATGACACAAACCTGCATGCTGAAAATAAGCCTCGTTCAATCTATAGCAAGCAGGGATTGGTTGGAAAGGGTTTGGGTTTAAGATTCAGCTCGGGTTTCCTATAGGCATGTTGTATGGTACGCTAAACTTCAAAGGAATCTTTTCATGTTTCTTCACATCGTTTTTTCCCCTGCTTGATATGACATTATTTCCCTCATTAAGATGGGTAGGGTTAGATACAGCACATCATATGCTATTTACCATGAGGTAAATAGCATATACTGTACATCAAGTACATCCTCTACTCAAAACCTTAAACAAAATCCTGTTTGCAATCACATAAAATTAAATATTTAATTAGGGCCTACAGCCAAAAAACATTTCCACTTTTTTCTGTTACTCTAACCATCAACAAAGTAATTATTTGTTCCATTTAAGTATGTTTGATAGTTAACTGTGTTCAGCAGAGAGAAGACAGGCTGCTTACGACTCTCTAATTAAAACTGCCAGAGCAATCAGCAATCACAACTCTGCTCTCCAAATATCATCAAGATCTGATTTGCTTGGCTGATCAACAACAGAGCCCTGCTCTCGCTAGCTCTTTCTTTCTCTCCCTCCCTTTCTTTCTCTCTCTCTCTCTCTCTCTCTCTCTCTCTCTACCACCTCTCTCTTTCATTTTCCCCTCTCATCTCTCTCTCTGCCTGCAGCCTCTCGGTCTTCAGGACGCTTTTGAAATGGAACAAATCATCACAACTCAAGGAAGGGAAAAAGGGGGGGAATGAAGGAGTCTGGCTCTGACTCTGAATGGGAGAATTGCTTTGGTTTGTTCGGTTTGTTCAGTATGCCATTTGGGTCGGGATGTTATTCTTTCCAAACATCATGCAGATGCAGACGCAGAGACAAGTACATAGAATTAAGAGTGAATTCTTTGTTATGAGGCCACAACAACCCACAGGAAATAATCAGTGCAAAATAAGATTAGATGATATCATCTGATTGTTGGCGGTGATGGTTGCAGAGATCTCTCTCAAAAACAGTGTCCTTGGATTAAGACAAACACAGAAAACCTGGGCAGTGAACAACATTCACTCAATACATATCCAGTGAGAGACCTGTCTATCAGGCCATTCTAGTTCAGTACAGTGCAGGCTAACAACCACTATCATGGACCAAGATAGACAGAGCCGTGTAAAAGACAGAAAAATGGACAGAGCCGTATGAAAGACTGGAAGTGTGAACTCGCCAGCTGGATAATCGCTACCATTTGTTGCCTTCCCATCATTTCCTGGTGCTCATAGTATCTCAGATTCGGGTGACAGACAGGGGGCTGCCAATCAAATGTTCAAGGACTTTGACAATGGCTTCCTCACATTGGAAACATAATGGTTCCATCTCGAGCCCCATGTGTGGCACAAACAGACAGCAAAATGGACATTAGACATGGTGGGGGAGAGGCAAGGGGGGGGGGGGGGGGGGGGGGTTCTGAAGACCACAGGTGATAGTGATTCTGTGTCTATGGAAGCATTGTTTTCCACCCCAAAAAAATATATTTGAAATTGGCAATAACAGTCTTCTGATGGAGAAAGAAAATCCTCACGTCAAATGCCAGCAATATCTTGACATTTATGTTCGGGACTTGGACAATACACACACAAAGTAAATAAGCTTCTGCTCAACCTACAAGGTATAGAAAAATAGTTCTCTCTGCTTATAAACTAAGGAAAAAATTTGTCTTCTTCAGGACCCTGCCTTTCAAAGATAATTCGTAAAAATCCAAATAACTTCATTATAAAGGGTTTAAACACTGATTCCCATGCTTCGTCAATGAACCATAAACAACTAACGAACATGCACCTGTGGAACGGTCGTTAAGCCACTAACAGCTTACAGACGGTAGGCAATTAAGTTCACAGTTATGAAAACTTAGGACACTAAAGAGGCCTTTCTACTGACTCTGAAAATCATCAAAATAAAGATGCCCAGGGTCCCTGCTCATCTGTGTGAACGTGCCTTAGGCATGCTGAAAGGAGGCATGAGGACTGCAGATGTGGCCAGGGCAATAAATTGCAATGTGCGTACTGTGAGACGCCTAAGACAGCACTACAGGGAGACAGCTGATCGTCCTCACAGTGGCAGACCACGTGTAACAACACCTGCAAAGGACCGGTACAGGATGGCAACAACAACCCCCCGAGTTACACCAGGAAACGGACAATCCCTCCATCAGTGCTCAGACTGTCCGCAATAAGCTGAGAAAGGCTGGACTGAGGGCTTGAAGGCCTGTTGTAAGGCAGGTTCTTACCAGACATCAACGGCAACAACGTCGCCTATGGGCGCAAACCCACCGTCGCTGGACCAGACAGGACTGGCAAAAAGTGCTCTTCACTGACGAGTCGCGGTCTTGTCTCACCAGGGGTGATGGTTGGATTCAGGTTTATCGTCAAAGGAATGAGCATTACACCGAGGCCTGTACTGTGGAGCAGGATCGATTTGGAGGTGGATGGTCCGTCATGGTCTGGAGCGGTGTGTCACAGCATCATCGGACTGAGCTTGTTGTCATTGCAGGCAATCTCAACGCTGTGCGTTACAGGGAAGACAGCTTCCTCCCTCATGTGGTACCCTTCCTGCAGGCTCATCCTGACATGACCCTCCAGCATGACAATGCCACCAGCCATACTGCTGGTTCTGTGCGTGATTTCCTGCAAGACAGGAATGTCAGTGTTCTGCCATGGCCAAAAAATTGCCCAGATATCAATCCCATTGAGCACGTCTGGGACCTGATGGATCGGAGGGTGAGATCTAGGGCCATTCCCCCAGAAATATCTGGGAACTTTCAGGTGCCTTGGTGGAAGAGTGGGGTAACATCTCACAGCAAGAACTGGCAAATCTAGTGCAGTCCATGAGGAGGAGACGCACTGCAGTACTTAATGCAGCTGGTGACCACACCAGATACTGACTGTTGTTTTTGATTTTGACCTCCCCTTTGTTCAGGGACACATTATTCCATTTCTGTTAGTCACATGTCTGTGGAACTTGTTCAGTTTATGTCTCAGTTGTTGAATCTTGTTATGTTCATACAAATATTTACACATGTTAGGTTTGCTGAAAATAAACGCAGTTGATAGTGAGAGTATGTTTATTTTCTTGCTGAGTTTATTGTGCAATGTGTGAATGAAGCGCAACAATTAAAATAACAAAAATTATAAACAGACCCCAAACATAATTATATCTGAATTTGGATTATGGTGGTGTGTCATCAGTGACCAGAAAGCCCATGGCGTCTGTTAAAAAATTATAGTCCGACAGCTATTTGCTCAAATCCTCTGAAACAATTTTACATAGAAATTCAATGTGTCTATCATGAGAACAGGCCCCAGAGATGAATTCAAAGGAATAACATTGATTTGATGTAGTGTGAATGGCTCTCAGATAAGCAAATTCTTTGTCTTACTTGTATGCAAATATTAAAATACAAACCTTCATGCGATGAGAGAACTTATGCTAATGATTTATGCTCAGTTATGATGCATGTTAAAACCTGTGTGGATGGTGATGGCAAAGAACGATGGCCAAAATGAACAAAGATAATCATGCAGAGTCCTGGGAGAAGACACTTTTAAGTCCAGTTGTATGTAAGTCTGTCTGTTCAATCAAATGAACAATCCTTCAAAAAAGGAAAGGGAAACATAACTCGTAGCAGGCCTGAGATCAGCCTAATCCACTCTACCAAGACAAAAGCATACCACCTGACCTCTATAAGCGCCACACTTCCTGTGACCTGAAGGTATGTCGGACCACCAAAATAAAGCACGCCGCGTGTCCATTCCCCCTGAGACAAGTCTCAGAGCAGTGTCTTCTTATTCTAATGCCCTCCAGTCCAGTGGTGGTAGAGCATCACAAAGCATCTCTGAAGGTGGTCCAGGCAACTCACAAGGTCACTGCTAATCTCTTGATAGTTGGAGCCTCTGGACACCTGCCCATCCATCACACCCCAGCGACACGTATCCCACTGGGACAGCTTTACACACTCCAAAGGGTTCAACACGGACCCAAAAAAATCATCCATCACTCAAAAGACTACCAGCCCCCCCCCCCCCCCCCCCGCTCCCCTCTGGAAGACGAGGACTTCGACAAGGGGGGTTTGCTTTCTTAACCGTGGGGAAAGCATTCCGTATTGAAAGGACTAGGTAGGGTAAGTAAGGAGGGAGCTGTTTGGTGTGAACATATCCAGGGCTGATTGGCTCTATAGCTCAGCTCCAGGGCCTCAACATATCATTAAACATCCATTTGAGAAGCAGTGGGGGAAAGTTAACTGTCATTTAAAGCACAGAGGGCGGTGAGAGAGATTTTGACCCTTTCCGGTGCCCTGTTCCCAATAGAAATACCAAAGGGATACATTAAATCCAATTGGTCAGCTAACCTAACACAATGCAATTTGTTCCAGTCTCAGTCCATTTATCTAAGTGGATATAAAAAGGAGGAAGACGGATGATGAAAAAGCTATGACGGGCATTCGCGATTAAGACTAAATGCTGATCAAACAAACCCATCTTCCTCCTCTTCCTCGCACCCCTCTCTCCTTCATTTCCTGCCGTTTGCTCAGTCTCCATCTGTTTGTTCCTAGCTTTTGACAGTGAGTGTGTCAGAGAAACATAACAAGACAGCCGTCAAACTGGCCCCTTGTGATTGAAGATGGCAGGTGAGTCTCTCTCTCTCTCTCTCTCTCTCTCTCTCTCTCTCTCTCTCTGTATAGAGTAATACGCTCACTTTACGACCGGGAGGCAGGATGATCAGGGCCACTGACCCCTAAACAGACGCACCGCTTTATACGCCACCCCTGGCATTTACATCCACTGCCTCTGGAGTTGCGTCCCAAATGGTTTGCTATTCTCTATATAAACTAGAGGTGGACCGATTAGGGTTTTTCAACGACGATACTGATTATTGGAGGACCAAACAAATCCAATACCGATTAATCTGCCGATTTTATATATATATATATGTGTTTTATTTTATTTTAATAGAATACATTTAAAAACATCTATTTAGTCACAAATAAATAATGAAACATGTTCAATTTGGTTTAAATAATGCAAAAACACAGTGTTGGAGAAGAAAGTAAAAGTGCAATATGTGCCATTTAAAAAAGACAACGTTTAGGTTCCTTGCTCAGATTATGAGAACATATGAAAGCTGGTGGTTCAATATTCCCAGTTCTTCAGTATTCCCAGTTAAGAAGTTTTAGGTTGTAGTTATTATAGGAATTATGACGCATCAACTATTTCTCTCTATACCATTTGTATTTCATATACCTTTGACTATTGGATGCTCCTACAGGCACTTTTTGTATTGCCAGCCTAATGTCGGGAGTTGATAAACAGCGCTGTGCTTCAAGCATTGCTAAGAGCTGCTCGCAAACGCAGTAAAGTGCTGTTTGAATGGATGCTTACGAGCCGCCTGCTGCCTACCACCGCTCAGTCAGACTGTCTATCAAATATCAAATCATAAACTTAATTATAATAAACACTCAGAAATACAAGCCTTTGGTCATTAATATGGTCAAATCCGGGAACTATCATTTCGAAAACAAAACGTTTATTCGGAACCATTCCGTATTTTGTCGAAAGGCTGGCATCCCTAAGTCTAAATATTGCTGTTACATTGCACAACCTTCAATGTTACGTCATAATTAGGTTCAATTCTGGAAAATGTATTACGGTCTTTGTTAGGAAGAAACACAGTTCGCAACGAGCCAGGCAGCCTAAACTGTTGCATATACCCTGACTCTGCTTGCACTGAACACCAGAACAGTGACACAATTTCCCTAGTTAATATTGCCTGCTAACATGCATTTATTTGAACTAAATATGCAGGTTTTTAAAAAATATATACTTCCGTGTATTGATTTCAAGAAAGGCATTGATGTTTATGGTTAGGTACATTTGTGCAACGAATGTGCTTTTTTCCGCGAAGTTGAATTAGAATGTGATTTGATGATAAATTAACAGGCATCGCATTGACTATATGCAACGCAGGACAAGCTAGTTAACCTAGTTATATCATCAACTATGTGTAGTTAACTAGTAATTATGTGAAGATGGATTGTTCATTGCAGCCACAAGGTCCTTTTGATGCTGCACTCGTGTAACAGGTGGTCAGCCTGCTATGCAGTTTCCTCATAGATTGCAATGTAATCGACCATAATCAGCGTCCGAAAAAGGCAGACTACCGATTGTTATGAAAACTTGAAATCGGCCCTAATTAATCAGCCATGCCGATTAAATCGGTCGACCACTAATATAAACTCAGCAAAAAAAGGAAACGTCCTCTCACTGTCAACTGCATTTATTTTCAGCAAACTTGACATGTATAAATATTTGTATGAACATAACAAGATTCAACAACTGAGACATAAACTGAACAAGTTCCACAAACATGTGACTAACAGAAATGGAATAATGTGTCCCTGAACAAAGGGGAGGTCCAAATCAAAAACAACAGTCGGTATCTGGCGTGGCCACCAGCTGCATTAAGTACTGGTGTGCATCTCCTCCTCATGGACTGCACCAGATTTGCCAGTTCTTGCTGTGAGATGTTACCCCAGTCTTCCACCAAGGCACCTGAAAGTTCCCAGATATTTCTGGGGGGAATGGCCCTAGCCCTCACCCTCCGATCCAACAGGTCCCAGACGTGCTCAATGGGATTGAGATCCGGGCTCTTTGCTGGCCATGGTAGAACACTGGCATTCCTGTCTTGCAGGAAATCACGTACAGAACCAGCAGTATGGCTGGTGGCATTGTCATGCTGGAGGGTCATGTCAGGATGAGCCTGCAGGAAGGGTACCACATGAGGGAGGTGGATGTCTTCCCTGTAACGCACAGCGTTGAGATTGCCTGCAATGACAACAAGCTTAGTCCGATGATGCTGTGACACACCGCCCCAGACTTTTTGCCAGTTCTGTCTGGTCCAGCGACGGTGGGTTTGTGCCCATAGGTGATGTTGTTGCCAGTGATGTCTGGTGAGGACTTCCCTTACAACAAGCCTGCAAGCCCTCAGTCCAGCCTCTCTCAGCCTATTGTGGACAGTCTGAGCACTGATGGAAGGATTGTGCGTTCCTGGTGTAACTCGGGCAGTTGTTGTTGCCATCCTGTACCTGTCCCACGGGTGTGATGTTCAGATGTAACGATCCTATGCAGGTGTTGGTACACGTGGTCTGCCACTGCGAGGACGATCAGCTGTCCGTCCCGTCTCCAAGTCAGTAGAAAGGCCTCTTTAGTGTCCTAAGTTTTCATAACTGTGACCTTAATTGCCTAGGGTCTATAGTCCCTGGTCAAAAGTAGTACACTATATAGAGAATATGGTGCCATTTGGGACTTAACCAGGGTCTCTGTGACAAGCCACATCAACAGGCACACAGAGCAACAGACAGCAAGGCTTCTTCACTATTAAACTGGCAATCAGCAGTTGAAACAATAAGGTGAAATCCCCCGCCCCTGTTTCTGTAAAAAGCTAACCACTCTCAAATTCATAGACAAATCTATGGATGCAATGATGGAAGCAAGGAATCAAAAGTATAGTTTTAACCATGTTGAGGCTACAGTGTCTTCAGAATGCATTCATATATGTTAGAAATCTCCTTTGGCAGCAATTACATCCCCCGGTAAGTCTCTAAGATACTTTTTTCTATATGCTTCAAGCTCTGTCAAGTTGGTAGTTCATCATTGCTAGACAGCCATACATTTAATGTCATCTTGGTAAGCAATTCTAGTGTATATTTGGCCATGTGTTTTAGGTTATTGTCCTGCTGAAAGGTGAATTTGTCTCCCAGTGTACGTAGGAAAGCAGACCAAACCTGTTTGTCCTCTAGGATTTTGCCTGTGCTTAGCTCTATTCCATTTATTGTGTTGAATTTGCCCCAAAAATAACACTTTGTATTCAGGACAATGTATTTTCTTTGCCACATTTTTTGCAGTTTTAGTGCCTTAATGCAAAAATTATGCATATTTTGATTCTGACAGGCTTCCATCTTTTCCGGCTGTCATTTAGGTGAGTATTGTGGATTAACTACAATGTTGTTGATCCATCCTCAGTTTTCTTCTATCACAGCCATTAAACTTGAACCGTTTTAAAAAGTCACCATTGGCCTCGTGGAATCCCTGAGCGGTTTCTTTCATCTCCGGCAACTGAGTTAGGAAGGAAGCCTGCATCTTTGTAGTGACTGGGTGTATTGATACACCATCCAAAGTGTAATTAATAACTTCACCATGCTCAAAAGGATATTTAAAGTCTGCATTTAATTTTTTAACCCATCTACCAATAGGCGCCCTTCTTTGCGAGGCATTGGAAAACCTCTCTGGTGTTTGTGGTTGAATCTGTGATTGAAATTCACTGCTCAACTGAGGGACCTTACAGATAATTGTATGTGTGGGGTACAGAGATGAAATAGTCATTCAAAAATCATGTTGAACACTATTATTGCACAGAGTGAGTCCATGCAACTTATTATGTGTCCTGATAAGCACATTTTTATTCCTGAACTGATTTAGGCCATAACAAACAGGTTGAATACTTATTGACTCAAGACTTTTTCAGCTTTTCATTTTAATTAATTTGTAAACAAATTCAAAAAATATAATTCCACTTTGATATTATGGGGTGTTATGTGTAGGCAAGTAACACAAAGTCAATTTAATCCAATTTAAATTCAGTCTAACACAACAAAATGTGTAAAAATTCAAGTGGTGTGAATACCTTCTGAAGGCACTGTATATAGTGTTTCTTCACATTTACAAACATTGGAGTAAAACAAGCTTATATTTTGGGTACTGATGGGGTACGACAATTGAACTAAGCTAATGATGCATTTATACATTATATTCTTCATGAATCAATGGGTACATATCATTAATTTATAAGTGGGAAAAAAATGGTTGCAGCAACTGCAGATTGAGGTCCTATCAATCAAATCAAACGGTATTTGGCACATGCTTGGTAAACAACAGGTGTAGACTAACAGTGAAATGCTGACTTACAGGCCCTCAACAATACAGAGAGAAACAAAATTGAGAAATAATATAAAAAGTAAAACATGTGTTATAATAAAAGTAATAAACACACAATGAGCAACGTGGCTATATACACAGGTTACCAGTACTGAGTCGATGTGCAGGGGTACGAGGTCATTGAGGTAGGTATGTACATAAACACTGAACAAAAATATAAACGCAACATGTAAAGTGTTGGTACCACATTTCATGAACTGAAATAAAAAAAATAAAAAAAAGCTTATACTCTCAAATGTTGTGCACAAATTTGTTTACATCCCTATTAGTGAGCATTTCTCCTTTGCCTAGATAATCCATCCACCTGACAGGTGTGGCATATCAAGAAGCTGATTAAACAGCGTGATCAACAAACAGGTGCACCTTGTGCTGGGGACAATAAAAGGCCACTTTAAAAATGTGCAGTTTTGCCACACAATACAATGCCACAGATGTCTCAAGTTTTGAGGGAGCATGAAATTGGCATGCTGACTGCAGGAATTTCCACCAGAGCTGTTGCCAGAGAATTTAATGTTAATTTCTCTATGACAAGCTGTCTCCAACTTGGTTTCAGAGAATTTGGCAGTATGTCCAACCGGCCTCACAACCACAGACCACGCGTAACCGCACCAGCCCAGGACCTCCACATCCGGCTACTTCACCTGCGCGTTTGTCTGAGGGTTGTGTGTTTGTGTCGGGGTATTTCTGTCTGCATGTTGAGTTTGTTTTTTGTTCAGTATAACTAGGAATAAAGTGACAGATAAAAGAGTAGCAGCAGCATATGTGATGAGACATACAAGTTAGTGCAAGAAAACGGTCAATGCAGATAGTTAAACAGTTAACAAAATAGCTACCGAGACTTACTATATATTTACAAGTCTTATGGCTTGGAGGTAGAAGCTGTTCAGGGTCCTGTTGGTTCCAGACCTGGTGCATCGGCACCGCTCACCGTGCGGTAGCTGAGAGAAGGGTATATTTGATTTGATACACGAGTTGGGTCCATTTTTAGGACCTTCCTTCCTCCATAGGCCACCCTGATTAATAGCAACCTGAGCTGCAAATAATGGAAAGAATGAAGAATTTTCCTCTTTCTTGACCGTCATATATTGTTATTCATTTGTGAAGAGGTGTGTGTGTGTGTGTGTGTGTGTGTGTGTGTGTGTGTGTGTGTGTGTGTGTGTGTGTGTGTGTGTGTGCTGAATCTTCCCAATTGAATTGTGTTCGACATCCCTATTAGGTAATGTTTGATAAGATATTAAAGAAACATTTTTTTCTTTAAATAAACACAACAAGACCACACTCAGCAAGGCATTCTTTCACAGAAGAGCAACAGCTGCATTGCATTGAAAATAAACATTATCTCTTTAACAGAGAAACATTAGAGGCCATTGGTTGCTCAAAACAGTGCTTTACAAAAACCTCTCGAAGAGCCATCCAGAAACCTGTATTGATTTACAGTAAAACGTGTAATTAACTAAAACTGTGTTTCGTTACACAGCAGCACGTAAATATAAATCTATTGACCTTTTAGCTTGAATTATTATAATTTTTTTTTTTTTACAAAACTAATTACACAACATGCCACTTAAAGATTGTAGGTCTATTGTGTAGTTTCACCTTGAGTTATCTTTATTATAGAGCTGAGGGGAGGGGTTCTGGTGTTTACCCAAGTATAGCCCTACTTCATACTTTTATTATGTTAGGCAATAGCAAACTAAAATTGAGCTGTAAAGGGTTAAATTCATTTAAACCATGTTCTAGTTTTAACATTTTTGCAAAAATTAATCACACGTCAACATATTTAAATAAGCTCCTACCAAAATCCCCAAGGGAACACGGCAACGAGTAGTTTTCCATTTTTGCTACTTACTTTGGGGATTTTGGATTGAATTATGGCGGCCTACCAACTCTGTCAATCCTAACTAAATATGCATTTGCAATCGAAACACAAGAACACACACACACACAGAATATTGATGTTGTACAGTTGTCTGCAATAAACAACACCATTCTTATTCTGTAGCACACCACCGCCCGCCCCCTCTCCGGACAAAACTGTTTGGGGGAAGGTAGCTCAAGTTCTTGCCATTGAAATGCAGCCACTTTGATATGTAAATTGATAGTTACGAGAGAAAAAAAAGCCACGAGAAATCACACTAGCATACATTGAAGCCATTTGCACTCGAGCCGATGTGAGATGAGATGGCACTTCCCCTGGAGACCCCCCCGGGCCTGGACAAATGGACCAACCTACAGAGATAGCGTCTGAGGCGGGGGAGCGGAGGAGTAGGGAGAAGGGGGGCAACGGGACATTTGTCCCAGTGAATTCCCCATCCCAACTCTGACATGAGTAAATGATGCTCCTGCCGTTTCTAGACCCGTATTGAAAACAAATTAAGACGAGGTTTTCGATTTTACCATCCATTATAAGCCATTCCAGTATTTGATCAAATAACCTGGTTAAAAATGCTTAGATTTTCAAGTACATTCCCCGTTCTGATTTGACTAAGTTAAACAGGCCACGTCACCAGTGTCGAGAATGGAATGGGCCAACACAAACAACATTTACTCCCTGTAGTGAGTTTAGTGTTGTGTCTACAGGTAAGCTACTGCATCACCTGTGTTATATATAGTTTATTAGAATAATCATTTATAAACTACGCTTTCCCACGTGCTACCTTTTACTATACCACAGGTCAGTATACTTCACTTGTCTATCCATCATTCATAGTGACAATAGTGGTTGGTAGATCATTTGTCTAGATGTGCAATAGACTAACTAGCAATCATACCACACATAAAAGCCACATCAATTTTCAATATGAATCCACAAGAACAAATAGGAATAGTTGAGAGGCAGCAGAGAGGGCAGGTGCATCATTCAAGACATGGGACATTCAGCTTAAAAAGCTCTTGCTATTGATCTTGTTTAGGGGACAATACAATTATCCTACCGAGCGGCTATTTTCTTGCGCATATATATTGCTTCTATGCAGATTCTTAGAATATTCACATTAAAATCTGTCAAAATCGGATGGAAACCCAGCTACAGACGCCCTAAAGACTGCGCTAGTCCATTGTCACTTTGATTATGCCTGCAAATCATGGCTCACCAGCAGCCCCAAACATCTAAAGAATAAGCTACAGGCCAACCAAAACAAGCTTGTAAGAATCGTACTTTAATAAAATCCCCCCTCATACTCATCTGGAGGTTGAGCATTTCTTTGTCTGCATCTCTGTAATTGTATATGTATTTATGTTTTTTTTTAAATAGACCACAATGGAAATAAGTCCCTGACTTTATTGTTCAATCCAGATGACTTCAAAAAAAAAATTGTACTGAGCATAAAAAAAAAAAAGTTAAGTACTGAGAAATAAAATCAACCCGAGTGGCGCAGTCTAAGGCACTGCATCTCAGTGTTAGAGGCGTCACTACAGACCCTGGATCGATTCCAGGTTGTACCTCGCCTGGCCGTGATTGGGAGTCCCTTAGGGCGGCGCACAATTGGCCCAGTGTCATTAGGGTTAGGCCGGTGCAGGCCGTCAACGTAAATAAGAATTTGTTCTTAACTGACTTGCTTAGTTAAATAAAGGATAAATAATGAAATAAAAAATCCAAACTGTGCAGTGGCCATTTGGTGAATGGAAAGAGACATCTGTTACAGAACACCAGAAAGTTGAATGACACTCAGAGATTGTCAAACCTTCTATACTGGGTCAGCCTACAAGGTAGGGAGAGATAAATGTTATGTTTGTCGTGATTGGAATAGTCTGCTTATTGTGGTGTTGAACAAGTGAAACATTATATTGAAGTGCCCAACATCAAATCAAATCAAATTTATTTATATAGCCCTTCGTACATCAGCTGATATCTCAAAGTGCTGTACAGAAACCCAGCCTAAAACCCCAAACAGCAAGCAATGCAGGTGTAGAAGCACGGCATGCTTTGTACATTGGTTGTGTAGTGCATTGGCACAGAAACTTGTTGGTGGAAAATGTGTTGCATATATTCTATATAATTAAAAATATGGCATCAAAATGTTGAAAATCTGATTTCCCCCTAGCTGATAATTGTCTGCAGCCGGCTCTGATCGTAGTGTGATGAAACAGGCAGGGAGAGTGAACTCCTCCGTGCATGCTGATGTGGCAAAGTCAATATTCAGGTTAATAAACAGGGTCGCTACAGTTATTGTTATTTGCGGTAGTAAACATTATTTTGAGTTAAATTGCACCACCTCCCCTCCTCATATAATTATTTTACAGTACAAGGGGTGGGTCATGTGAAAATATTTGTAATGTTGGGGGGGTGCATTTTTTTTAATGACACCTTGAGTTGGGCCAGCCCCACCCCCCAACTAAATTTCGACCTGTCCCTTAAATGAATGCTGTATTTGATGCCTTTAGTAGCCTAGGCCTCTCTATTCACCGCAGCACATCAAATCCATTTTTTTTTGTCACATGCGCCGAATACAACGGTGTGGACCTTACAGTGAAATGCTTACTTACAAGCCCTGAGATGCAGAGCTCTCAGGGGCAGTAAGATAAGGCACTGGCGTGTGTGTGCGTATCATCACACATGGTTGGCTTAGATATCTGTGAATTATACATGTTCAGTGAAATGATCTCATGTTACAGCCGTGGAGCGGAGAGGTCGATGAAGACAGCACCTGACTTAGGTCGTCGTGTCCACAGGATTACATGTAATGGGCGAGGTTACATTTATTTTGACGGCATCACTGCACTTCTGTAATTGAACGCGTGTTACCTAGAAAAATAATTATAGCCAAGCCACCATAATGCACATAAGTTGTCATTTTCTTTCAAATCCAAGGTGACTATGCTACTGTCTCTTTTACAGTGACTCGCCCAACACCTCAGCATCACAGGTGAGATCTATTCTAATTATCAAAACCGAGAGAACAAGAACGAACGCCTCATTCCGAGACATACATAATAAAACACATAATACTATATTTCAGTTAGTAGCCCTCTTATCCATCCATTAATTAATTGCATGTAATTGTATAACTAGCCTAGATTTGTTTTTATCATTCATCGTTTGAATTGAATCCAATTCAGAGCAACGATGGCCGTTGAAGAAACCACATCTGGATAAGCCTCATGCAACTTTTTTTTATATACATAAACCCCATGGCCCGGAGTCGCTTAATGTGAGAACCACTGACGTCTGGTAAAATGCAATTATTTCATCTATTCAGAATGTACAATCTTTAGGCTGGTATGTTATAGAATGCAGTCGCAGACAGACCTCATTTTCACAGAGACTGGTTTATTTTCAAGCGATGTCAATGTCAAGCAATCTGTAAGTGTTTTTAAAATGGAGTGACATTTGGTAAAATGTCAGTTAGTGACTCTTGTACCACACCGATATCGTAAGGAATGGTTTTCTCAACTCAGCCTCTAAACTCCCACCTTTCTCACAAGTAGGCTCACAAGCGTACAGACGCGATGGTGGCATGCTATGCCAATGTTTGAATACTTACATTTGAGGTGAGCAGTCCTAAATGGTGTTTGACGAATATTTCAGTTTGGCATTGAAGGAACACGGAGAGAGTGGTCACCCCTTCAGCAGGCTAGAGGCCCCCCTCAAACTCGGAATACGCAGCGGGCAACACAAAGACGTCCGTGGTTCCGATGCATGCTCCAATTACGAGGGACAGATCGTGTTGTTTCTTGTGGCAGGTATCTCTCTCTCTCCAAGTCCATGCGTCCCCAAGGACCGGACAAACTGTTCCTTAGCGAGATGCCTTTCGGGAACTATTAATCAATAGTTTTTTTCCCATATCCCCCTCGCACGCATCCACATTTTCCCTTCGATTGGACACAATGAATTCAAAAACTGCACGGCTCCAATGTTATTGTAGCCTAAAAGAGGCGAATGAGAAGCATATCAGCACACATCCTAAAAATAAAACACGCAGTCGTATTCCACGACGTCGCCAATACAATGCTGAAACAGTCTACAATGCGACTATAGTTCGGGGGGCCTGTGTCTGTGCGTCGGGCTTGTGCTCCAGGCAATCTCTGCGCTGCTCCAATCACAAACCGATCTGCCAGCGCCAGTCGGACTCCTAAACCAAAAAATACGAGGAGAAACGTTGGGCCGGCTCCCCGCTCTGCAACAGCTGGCTTTCAATGGGCCACCCTAAAACCTGGCGCGGATCATGCAAAAGGCAGGGAGGGACTGGTGTCTGGTGCTTTCAGCCGTTTTCTATCGGATTTGTCTATGAAGAATAGGGCCCCTAAAGGCAGGAGCTGGTAGCTGGATATTGATAGTGATAACAGGGACTGTCAAATAGCCCACAGATTGCAAGATGCATCTAAACACATTGTATAATCTATAGGTCTGTGAAATATGTCATTCATTTCAATGTGGGCTATTTATTATTACAGGACTCAGTAGATTCATACTCATTCTCACAACAGGAGTAGTCACTACTAAAGAAAAACAGGGAAAGGGAAACTGCAGCTCTGTTATTATATTATCATTTCAGCTGGACCTTCTGGATAAAGGTGAAAAAGCCACACCAGGAAGTTAAAGGCAGACTCAGCAAAATGGCGTTACGAGCCGCACCGCAGATATTGAAATGAGTTGCCAAACGTAGTTCTCAAACAGTCACACACGGTATCTATGCATGTTGCATGGGTTTGCTTCACACTGTTCCAGTGTGGAATCAGGGGACCAAAACAGCGGAGTTGAGCCTCGCACTTCAACGCTCTTAGTTGTTGCAGAAATGGACCCACTATGCTTTTTACTTTCTGCATGTACATCATATCGCGGAGTCTACCTTTAATAAGATTGTATGGGGCCACTGCTCATCGAAAAACGTATGTGTAAACGACATCAATGTGCTGCTATCAGTTTAGCGTCCTACACTGTCCCTGTCTCCACACAGGGCTCAAACCAGTGATCCTCTACCTTGCAACACACGTGACTGCCCTTCTTGATAACGTGCAAACCAAATGAGCTATACAAAAGGTACCGATTTGATGGCTCTATCAGCGATATTTCAAGCTAGCTGTGGAGTGATCTTACAGCAGGTTCTTAACTCTGTTACATAAGCCCGCCAAGCACAAGAAGCCATCACATCTAAACACATCCATCTTAAACACAAACCAAAAAGCATCCCTCGGCCAACAGTAATAGTATCCACCGGCCAATAGGAACTGTTTGTCTACCTGTTTATATAAATTTACCAGCTGTGTATGTATACACTATCAACATGACCACAGAGTCACTGCAATGCATAACCCCCAGAGCAAGTCCCCTGGTGACAACATGTCGTTTTGGATTACAGGCAAGAAATTGTAATTCCCTGTTGTTTTATGACCTTGTTATGTGGGAACATCAAATGTGAACTGTATATGTCTTGTTGTCATTATGGACAACAATGAATGCACTGGATGGGGAAATTATATCCGTCAGCTGGATTGAGCTCGGCAGCTTTATAGTAATTTTCTTCAGTTTCCCAGAATTCCCAGGTATGTTTCCCTTTGACCATAGTATCACACGGCCTATTAGTAATATACTGTACAGTTTATGCACCATTACTTTCCACTATTTATAGAAATAATGTTTGTTAAAACATGCAATGAAACAACAAAATGACAGACTCCCTTACTAGTGCATTTTGACACAGCATACACCACTCTGGTGCAGCGGTCTAAGGTACTGGTCTAAGGTACTGCATCTCAGTGCTTGAGGCATCACTACACCCTGGTTTGAATCCAGGCTGTGCCACAACCGGCTGTGATTGGGAGTCCCATCGGGCGGCGCACAATTGGCCCAGCGTCGTCCGGGTTTCGTGGTACATAAGAATTTGTTCTCAACTGACTTGCCTAGTTACAGATTTTTATTTATTTATTATTACCCTAAACAATAAGTACCCTACTCTATCAAACAGAAAAGACAGAAAACACAACAGCAAAGTTTGAAGACAAGTTATTGTCCTGAATGAAGATGAATTGACCCTCTTTTTCTCTCCCAAGTCAAAGTACATTGCAAGGTCAGTGGGCTCTGTTACACGTAGGCTTCAATAAAAAGCCAGTCTCCTGGCCGCACAGGGGAAATGTGAATTTGGGTCAAATTCACCAGGTGGAAAGTGAGAGGATTAGTGAGGAGCTCATGTTTTTCGAGGCATAATTTTACAAAATAAAGAATAGTGCAGTAAGAGAAAACAGATGTAATGATGGTAATCCGCTGGCACATATTCCTATTTAGAGAAATAATGTTTATGTATAGAGTACTACTGAAAGTATAAACACTCTTCTTTATTTGAACTGAACTGCGAAGGTCCTGAAATATTTGTGTGTTTTACTCTTTCGGGGCTTGTGGTAAATCCCATATATGTCCTAAAGACACACAAGTAGCCCCTTCCCTGTGTTTTCAGAACACTTATGGTGCTCTCAGAAAATGCTTATTCTTGCCATTTCACTGTAGCCTCGCATTGTTGCCCTTACTCAATGTGGGGCTGACGTTTCAGTCCATTTTGTTTACATTTTTTTTGGGGTGTGAGCCTGTGAAGAAAAGCTCCCACCCGTACATATGCATCACCTCATCCTGGATTCTTTCTCAAGATTGTTTTTCTGAGTAATGAAGCCTTAGAATGGGTGAAAGAAAGAAACCAACAATAACAGGATCTCATATTGAAGAACTAAGACACTCCTTCCTTTCCTACTACAAACCGATGCTGGTACTTCGGTAGTACAGACTGGAATATGTTCTGGGATTCATCTGATGGTATTGAGGAGTTTACCACATCAGTCACCGGCTTCATTAATAAGTGCATCAACGTCGTCCCCACAGTGACGTACGTACTTTTCCCAACCAGAAGCCATGGATGACAGGCAATATCCGCACTGAGCTAAAGGCTAGAACTGACACCATTCAAGGAATGGGAAACTAACGCAGACGCTTATAAGAAATCCTGTTTCGACCTCCAATGAGCCACTAAACAGGAAAAGCGTCAATACAGGCCTAAGATCGAATCCTACTATGCAGATGATGCTCATCGGATGTGGCAGGGCTTGCAAACTATCATGGATTACAAAGGGAAACCAGGCCACGAGCTTCCCAGTGAAAAGGGCCTACCAGATGAGCATAGAAGACATTTAGCTTGTTTCGAGGCAAGCAACACTGAACCATGCATGAGAGCAGTGATTGTTGCCAGGCGACAGTAGCCGATGTGAGTAAGACCTTTAAACAGGTTAACATTCACATGGCCGCAGGGCCAAATGGATTACCATGACGCGTACTCAGAGCATGTGCTGACCAGCTGACAAGTGCCTTCACTGACATTTTCAACCTCTCCCTCTGTAATACTTACAGTGCCTTAAGAAAGTATTCATACCTCTTGACTTATTCCACATTTTGTTGTGTTACAGCCTGATTTCAAAATGGATAAAATAAAAATTACCCATCTACACACAATAGCCCATAGTGACAAAGTGAAAACATGTTTTTAGACATGTTGGCAAATGTATTGAGAATGTCTAATTTACATAAGTATTCACACCCCTGAGTCAATACGTTATAGAAGCACCTTTAATGGCGATTACAGCTGTGAGTCTTCTTGCGTAAGTCTCTATGAGCTTTGCACACCTGGATTGTACAATATTTGCCATTATTCTTTAAAATATGATTCAAGCTCTGTCAAATTGACTGTTGATCATTGCTCGAGAGCCATAGATTTTTAAGACGATTTAAGTCAAAACTGTAACTAGGCCACTCAGGAACATTCTATGTTAAGCAACTCCAGTGTATATTTGGCCTTGTGTTTTAGGTTATTATGTTGCTGAAAGGTGAATTCGTCACCCAGTGTTTGTTGGAAAGCAGACTGAAACAGGTTTTCCTCTTGGATTTACCCTGTACTTATAGCTGTATTCCGTTTCTTATTATCCCCTCAAAAACTCCCTTGTCCTTGCTGATGGCAAGCATATGCATAACATGATGCAGCCACCCCCATGCTTGAAAATATGTAGAGTGGTACTAAGTGATGTGTTGTGTTCGATTTTCCACAAACATGAAGATTTTATATTCAGGACAAAAAAGTTTGTTTCTTTCCCACATTTCTTGCAGTATTACTTAAAGGAAAATGTAAAAAACATTCTACTTCGTATTCATCATCTCCAGCACCACCCCAACATCAATATATGTGAAAATGGTACATCTCTATGTTTTGTATTAACAAATATAGAGGAAGATTTATTTCCAAAGTCATCATCGGCGTGCATCATGTGATTTTTAACCAGTTATTAATTGTCCACTAATTGGTTGATGATGTAATTGGAAACACTTATCTTCCTCTCTTTTTGACAACAAAACATAGAAATGCGCCATTTCACATATGTTAATGATGGGGTATTGTGTAGTGTTTTGTTGCAAACAGGATGCATGTTTTGGAATATGTTTTTATTCTGTACAGGCTTCTTTCTCTTCACTCTGTCATTTAGGTTTGTATTGTGGAGTAACTACAATGTTGTTGATCCATCCTCAGTTTTCTCCTATCACAGCCATTAAACTCTGTATCTGTTTTAAAGTCACCATTGGCCTCATGCTGAAATCCCTGAACAGTTTCCTTCCTTTCCTGCAAATGAGTTAGGAAGGACGCCTGTGTCTTTGTAGTGACTGGGTTTATTGATACACCATCCAAAGCCAAATTAAAAGTTCACCATGCTCAATGGGATATTCAGTGTCTGCTTTTTCTTTCTTTTTTAGATATCTACTAATCGGTGCCCTTCTTTGCAAGGCATTGAAAAACCTCCCTGGTCTTTTGAGGTTGAATCTGTGCTTGAAAGTCACTACTCGATTGAGGGAACTTACAATTAATTGTATGTGTGGGGTACAGAGATGGGGAAGTCATTCAAAAAATAATGTTAACCACTAATATTGAACACAGAATGAGTCCATGCAAGTTATTATACGATTTGTTAAGCACATTTTGACTCCTGAACTTATTTAGGGGTTCCATAACAGAGGAGTTTAATACTAATTGTCTCAAGACATTTCCGCTTTAAATTTTTTATTAATTTAGAAAAATTCTTACAAACTAAATTTCACATTGACATTATGGGGTACTGTGTGTAGATAGATCAGTGACACAAAATCCCATTTTAATCCGTTTATAATTCAGGCTGTAACACAACAAAATGTGGAAAAAGTAAAGGGGTGTGAATACTTTATGAAGGCACTGTACATGTTTCAAGCAGACCACCATAGTCCCTGTGCCAAAGAATGCCAAGGTAACCTCTCTAAATGAATATCGCCCCATGGCACCCACATGAAGTGCTTTAAAAGGCTGGTCATGGATCACATCAACACCATCATCCCAGCCACCCTAGACCCACTGCAATTAGCATACCACCCCAACAGTTCCACAGATGACACAATCTCTATTGCACTCCACAAAGCCCTCTCCCATCTGGGCAAGAGTAACACCTATGTGAGAATGCTGTTAATTGATTACAGCTCAGCGTTCAACACCATAGTGCCCTCCAAGCTCATCAGTAAGCTAAGGATTCTGAGACTGAACACCTCCCTCTGCAACTGGATCCTGGACTTCCTGACGGGCCACCCTCCAGGTGGTAAGAGTAGGCAACAACACATTCGCCACACTGACCCTCAACATGGGGGCCACTCAGGGGTGTGTGCTCAGTCCCCTCCTGTACTACCTGTTCACCCACAACTTCAACACCATTATTAAAGGAAAATTCCACCCCAAAACTTTTGGTATTTGTTTCATTAGTCATTACCAGTCGAAGGTTTGGACACACCTACTCATTCAAGGGTTTTTCTTTATTTTTACTATTTTCTACATTGTAGAATAATAGTGAAAACATCAAAACTATGAAATAACACATATGGAATCATATAGTAACCAAAAAAGTGTTAAACAAATCCAAATATATTTTAGATTTGAGATTCTTCAAAGTTGCCACCGTTTGCCTTGATGACAGCTTTGACCACTCTTGGCATTCTCTCAACCAGCTTCACCTGGAATGCTTTTCCAACAGTCTTGAATGAGTTCCCACATATGCTGAGCACTTGTTGGCTGCTTTTCCTATACCCTGCGGTCCGACTCATCCCAAACCATCTCAATTGGGTTGAGGTTGGGTGATTGTGGAGGCCAGGTCATCTAATGCAGCACTCCATCACTCTCCTTCTTGGTCAAATAGCCCTTACACAGCCTGGAGGTGTGTTGGGTGATTGTCCTGTTGAAAAACAAATGATAGTCCCACTAAGCGCAAACCAGATGGGATGGCATATCGCTGCAGAATGTTGTGGTAGCCATGCTGGTTAAGTGTGCCTTGAATTCTAAATTAATCACAGACAGTGTCACCAGCAAAGCACTCCCACACCATAACACCTCCTCCTCTGTGCTTTACGGTGGGAAATACACATGCGGAGATCATCCATTCAGCCACACTGCAAAAAAAATTATACAAAAAAATCTCACAATGACACGGCGGTTGGAAACAAAAATCTCCAATTTGGACTCCAGACCAAAGGACAAATTTCCATTGCTCATGTTTCTTGGCCCAAGCAAGTCTCTTCTTCTTATTGGTGTCCTATAGTAGTGGTTTCTTTGCAGCAATTCGACCTTGAAGACCTGATTCACACGATCTCCTCTGAACAGATGTGTCTGTTACTTGAACTCCGTGAAGCATTTATTTGGGCTGCAATTTCTGAGGATGGTAACTCTAAGGAACTCATCCTCTGCAGCAGAAGTATCTCTGGGTTTTCCATTCCTGTGGTGGTCCTCATGAGAGCCAGCTTCATCATAGCGCTTGATGGTTTTTGCGACTGCACATGAAGAAACTTTGAAAGTTGTTGAAATGTTTCATATTGACTAACCTTCATGTCTTAAAGTAATGATAGACTGTAATTTCTATGTGCTTATTTGAGCTGTTCTTGCCATAATATGGACTTGGTGTTGTACCAAATAGGGCTATCTTCTGTATATCACCCTACCTTGTCACAATACAACTGATTGGCTCAAACGCATTAAGAAGGAAAGAAATTCCACAAATGAACTTTTAAGAAGGCACACCTGTTAATTGAAATTCATTCCAGGTGACCACCTCATGAAGCTGGTTGAGAGAATGCCAAGAGTAGGCAAAGCTGTCATCAAGGCAAAGGGTTTTGGTTACTACATAATTCATATGTGTTATTTGATAGTTTTGACATCTTCATAATTATTCTACAATGTAGAAAATAGTAAAAAATTAAGAAAATCCCTGGAATGAGTAGATGTTCTAAAACTTTTGACTGGCAATGTATATAAACTGAGACACAACTCCTCTTTGTTGGGCTCTCAACCATACACCATTGAGGTGATGTTTGACCTGTCTCATTTTTGAAAATCTGAATTAAAAAAAGGTTGTTGAATAATCAACAGTCTCTCTCCTTTCTGGTTAGAATTTCCATGACAGCCATGAGACTGCTAAATAGTTAGTCCATGTAGCTATTAACCTAACTATTTACCTATCTGCATTGACCCTTTTTGCGCTAACTCTTTTGACTCATCACATACTGTATGCTATTGCTACTGTTTATTATCTATCCTGTTGTCACTTTATTCCTAGTTATATGTTCATATCTACCTCAGTTACCTCGTACCCCTGCACATCGACTTGGTACTGGTACCCAGTGTATATATAGTTATCATTACTTATTGTGTATTTATTATTACTTGTATTATTACCTCTTTTACATTTCTATTTTTTCTCTATTTTCCCTCTCTCTGCATTGTTGGGAAGGACACGTAAATAAGCATTTCACTGTTAGTCAACACCTGTTGTTTATGAAGCATGTGACAAATAACATTGGATTTGATTTGATTTTGAGTTGTCTCAGGCAAGGTTATTTATAATTTGACTGCATTTCAGTGAAACATCTGCACGACACATTTTCTTCTACTAAAGTGTATAACAAACAAAGCCCATTGAGATGAACCTTTTAACACTTTTGTAGCCTGTAAGAAGTAAATCGTTTTTTATATTTTTGAAAAATGATCTGAGGATTAGTTCAATCTTTGCTGCCTCTGCACCAGTACTGGTTGTCTTCAGATACTATGCTTAAGTCTTTGAGAACTAACTTTTATGTTGCCTTTTCTGGGGGCTGTCGGAAAAAGACCCCCCCAAAAAAGTCCCATGTGACGTCTCCCATTCCTCCACCCCTACATATTTTCTTTGATTTAGCTTCCCATGGATGTGTTTTCCCCCAAATGTGTTGTTCAGATTATTGTCAAAACCTCATGCAGGATTGTGGACCGTTTCAACAAACCTTAACGCCGTTAATAAGAGGGTACAAGAGAGTGTTGTGGTAAATATGTCTTGAGTCATTATTCAGTGGTTTTACTCATTATGATCAAAAGCCCCAACATTCAAAGGCAATCTGAAGTGAGAGAGGGAAAAGAACATACATTGAAAGAATACAAATATTCTAGAAGAAGGTTTGAGGGATTTGCTCTGGCATTCGATAAATGCTTGTTCCATTCAGACAATAAACACTCACTGCTGTTCTCAGTCTGTGTTCAGACGACGCCATTTCCATTTCACAACATATTTGGGTGCATCTCTTTAAGTCTCATTGTTGTCACGTGGTACCAAACATGTTCCCATAAAGCTCAAGGATAAAACCACCTGAAAGGCAAGCTCATTTTGGACCGCAAGAAGAGAAACCGCCTGTCAGTTTTTCTAAATTGGCAATGTTAGGGAAAATGTTATTGTTTCAGTAAATTGTGTGGTAATTATGTTCATCATCTTGTTCATGATAAAGTCATTCTAATTCACAATACAGGGCAACAAGTTCCACATTCAAAATCAAACGTTCAATCTTAGATCTGACTGAATTTAAATCATCAAGTGAATCGTGGAACTTGCAACACTCTACAACACTCTATTTGTTTTCGTATTTAAAAAGCGCACAGCTATACTGATAACTCTCCTTTTCTGAAACCCATGTCTAGGCTTCCTCCTCTATTCTCATAGGACTTCCTCTGGCTGCAGCCAGCCAGGCAGCCCAGATGACACACGTTAGATCAAGAATAGAAAAAGAATCCGTGCCTCCACATCGGATTACATCTGACAAGCAACATGGACCCAGATTTGTCCACTCTGAAGATCTTCCTTGGCTCACAGAACTTTTCCTTCCCTCTGTCATCCAAAAATGTTTCCAGACATAAGTGAAATGTTATAGAGAATGCAAATGAACTGGGAAAACATTTGATATCTTTCAAACATTTGGGCTGTACTTTAAATATCAACATTCTGATCATTGAATATGTCCCTGATCTTTGTTGATATAATAATCAACGCCGTGTGTATCAACAACAACAACAAAAATCACTTAAGACCACATTTTAACAAGTTGAAAATAGTTGACCTTTTTTTTCTGCGTAAACTATTGACTTGCAGACATTGCAATGTTACTTTCCTTGCTAGGTTTTTGATTTACTTGTGTGAGGTTTTGTTATGTGACTTGGTTCAGGAGAGTGCGATGGTGTCAAGGTTTGATTGTTGTGAGTCTGATCTCTTTTTTTTCTCTCTTTTTTTCTCTCCCCAAGCACATGCAGCTAAATGGAAACAGATGCCCCTCGCGCCAGTGAAAGAAAGAGAGAGAAAGGAATAAAAAAATAAAAAATTGATTTACAGTGTCTAACAGTTCCATTCAACAGTGCATTAGCCTGCGCTACTATGGGCTTCCACAAAAAATATGGATAAATCGTAATTATCTCACACACACACACACACACACACACACACACACACACACACACACACACACACACACACACACACACACACACACACAGTCAAAGAAGCCATCCTTTCCTTTGTTTGACTTTTCATAGCTAATTCTTAGAGCACCAGCCATCAGAATGTTGTAGCCTGATTACCATTTCACTTTTTAGGAACCAGGAAATGGATCATCTTCGCATGCCACCGAAAAAGGAATCTGTTGTTACTCAAGGCGGAGCTCTAGGCTCAGGGACTGTCTCTAATTTTAGCACCTGGAGTTCCATATAAGCATACCATATATTTTAGCCATGACACACAGAAACAATAAATCCTAAAACCAAACACCAGACATAGAGGCAAACACTATGTTCTCATGACTTAAACGAGTCAGTCATTTGAAATGGTAATAAGCTCCTTTTATGAAAATAGAGTGAGAGAATTGACTCGGAAACAAAATCAGAAGAAAAAAAAAGTTAACTGAAGTATACAAGGCTTGTAAAACATAGGTGTATGTATCTCTGTCATTTTATACTTTCCTTATAGAATGTAATGAAACCGAAAACATTTCATGCGAACTGAAATAACTTAAACAGCCCATAAATTGATCCTGCACTTCCATTTGCACATGAGACCCCTCATGTGCAAATGTTTATGAGGGAATGAATACATAATTGTATTCTTTAAAAAATATTGGTTCAACCATTCTGCAGAGACTTTCTACAGATCCCCAAATATAATTATGTTAGTGATGTTTTTATCACAATTATTTGAGAATTTATGGGCATTCGATTTTCTTTCCCTCCTTGCTGCTATGTCTTTTGACTTGACTGACTCTATGTCTAAGCCTTCTAAAAGTGACGCCAATAGTTTCATCAATAACAACGCCAACAACTTCAATGCCCTCCACTGACTTTAGCACCTTTTCTATTTTATATGATTATGGCTCTCATCTCCCGCTCATTCTCCTGTGTGCACAGCCTTGAGCCCTGTCTGTTACAGCTCCTATGGAAGGCTGAGTAAATGTTTTCTTTTGTGCCGGAAGCTCTGCTCCTGTAAAGGACAGCCGTTATATGTCTCAACCTCTACAGTATAGAAACACAAATAGAACTGTACAATGGGGGATGTCAGAGGAGTGCAGATGACCAAACTCTGTAGGGAGTCATGTACTGTAAGTGCAGGCTCTCATCTCAACTGCTAGGAATCAATATGTCATTTCCTCCCTACCTGTCAGAAGTGCGCAGAGACCCAGATCTAAGTTTTTCTTTTTTATATGTACAGTGCAAGGTATGTGTGCTATAGATTCTGTCGTTGAATTTATCTTAACAAGTGCTACATTGATACGAATTGGAAATATGTGTGGAAATCCAGTTATATAATGCTCTATTCTTCAGCAAGTGCCTATGTTTAGGTAACACTTTATGTGAAGTTGCCCTTATAGCCTACCTGTGTAATAACACAGTTATTACTATAGTTACAATATTGTATTAGCATGTTACTACATGGTTATTTAGTCATTATCTGTAGTTGTCTTTGTTGGAACCTGCAGAACTGTGATTGGGTGTAGGCCTAATGTTATTATAGTGTCCTTTCTTTTCCTGTGCGTGGAGGCTCATAGTGACAGACAAATGAATAACATGAGTAGAGATAAACACTTCACTGTAGGCATGTATTGCATGTATGTGATTGCATATTGTGTACTGGTAGCGAACGAGGTGATTCTCCCTTGACAATATGAAGCACTTTTAACTCCTTGGAAAAGCCTGAATGAATCCAATCCGTTATTATTCTAATAGCATATGGCCTTCAAAATTGCCCGAGATGGCAAATGTGAATGTGCAAATGTGTATTTTTATTGTCATTTATGAAAGCTGCAATAGTATTTACCAAGGTGTCCGTGGGGTTTTATTGGTCAGCCCAGTTATTTCCCCATGTGTTTAGTGCTGGCTGTTTTCTTCCTTTGTCCCACACAATTAAATCGGGGAGGGGATGTGGATCTGTCTCCGTCCGTTAATATGTTCGTACGTTCATCACACGCAATATCTCAGACAGCACTGGCCTGATTATGATGAAACTTGGGTGAATGATGTGTCTTTACGCAGAGTACAAAATTACACTGACTGACCAGATGGTGGCGCTATAACAAGTGATTGAAAATGCAAACCCTCACTCCATTTGACCTAAAGTCATGAAATTCAGTACATAGGTCCCTCTCCTATGTAAATTTACTTCTGGTACCCTTTAGGTCCGCCATTGTGTATTTTCCGCCATTTAGAATTTTGTGGATTTATTTTCAAAATGCTACTCTGCTGGCACGGAATGACCAATCTGAATAAAGCTTGATATGTGGCATCTATGGAAAAAGGTCTCTCAACCCAACTTTTTTCCAGACTAGTACCTAAAACAATATGGTCGTTATTGACCAATAAACAATCTGTCAAAACCTCATTGTGGCGGCAGGGTAGCCTAGTGGTTAGAGCATTGGACTAGTAACCAAAAGGTTGCAAGTTCAAATCTGTTGTTCTGCTCCTGAACAGGCAGTTAACCCACTGTTCCTAGGCTGTCATTGAAAATAAGAATTTGTTCTTAACTGACTTGCCTAGTAAAATAAAAAATTGTACTTGACTATTGTGTGCCTTTCAATTGGATATATCGCTTAGCATATTAATATTTCTCCACTGTTGGATTTCAGTGTTGCCTTTTGTATGCATACCATGTGTGGACTGGAGACAGGGAAGCAGGCTGAGCTGTTTGACTTGGTGGTAGTGCGGTAGTGCTCAGGCGTTAGACCTCATGACAGATACTTTACACATGCCAGACTTTCAGACAATGGAAGACTGTGAGACAACGATAAAATGTTCATATCAAAAGCATTTACCCCTCTCTGGGCGCCAGACTGTCTGACACTTGCTGAAATTGATTCTTAATTGGGTTTGTATGGACCCTGGGTCTACTGTTGGGGAGCAGCACACTGTGCTGTGCTGAGGAGGAGTGGATTGAGACTTGCACCAGTTCTGCCGACCGCCCAGGAAATGTGATAACACCACCCGACCGACCCCACTGGAGAAAGGAAATACATCACATTGTTTTATTTGTTATTTTTTATCTTGCAGGAAGAAATTATGAAATGTATTATCTAGCACATCTTGAAAAATAATTCAAAGGAGTGATCCATCATTTAGACACGCAAGAACAAAGTCTCTAATTCAAAGGGATGTCATTACTCATCAGCAGTCACAACCAGTTGGCGTTAACCAGCTGTGGTAGCTAAATGTCTTTTCTGGAAGACTTGTCTTTTTTTGTTGCAATAAATCACTCCAGGTTGCTGTGGAATGTAAATGCTGGACCAGTGCTCCGGAACAGCTTGGTCTTGGTAGTGGTGATTTTCATTTTCTAGGCTAACATTCCTCATGATCTATTTTGGCTTGCCTTGTGTGCACACTGGGTTGTGCTGCAGAGGTTAAAAAAGTGAGCCAAGGGTGGGGGGCCCATTTGCTCCCCAGTGTTTTTTTTTACCCTGGCCCTCCAGTGAAGATCAGCATGCCAGTACCTCCCCCGAAGTGGGAGGGAGGAAGGGAATAAGGGAGGGCACAAAAGGGAGGGAGGTTACCCCTACCTTGTTTGAGCTTAATCCACAGCAGATTTCTCCCCCTGGTCACAGAAGAAGCTTGTTAACAGCACAGGCAGAGGAACTGGAGAGAGTCTGGAGGGCCGCTCCACAATGCCTTATGGAGAATCTGCTGTGGATCATGCCACATCTTTGGCTTCATTCGTTCTCATTTTCATTGCTTTTATTCAGACTTGATGGGTGCTTCTTGTTAGTCTCCATTTTTTAAAGCCCATCAAAATGTAATATAATTCAGAAATATTGCCCAGAGAATGTTGTTATTATTAATTATTATTATTATTATTATTTATCTTGAGTTATTTATTTGAGTTTTTCCTGGTCAGGTCAAAATCGACCAGCCCTAATTATCAGTATTGTCAAGGTTGTCATTGTAGTTTGTGTTGTTGTTGTTGTTAACATTGTATCATTTGCCCTCGTGCTGTGATCCCCTTGATAACAGCAGGGGAGGTGTTGTTGAACATGCCCCCGCCGTACAGCACAAAGCTTTGTACATTGCATTGCCAGAAACCTGCAGAGAGCAGGTGAGCAGTGTGACATTGGATCATACCCTCCCTGTGTCTGACACCCTCACTCGCCGACACCTCCTGCTGCCCTGCAATCAGCTGGTGGGGGTGAGGCTGTTGCTGTAACTGTAAATTGGGCCAGTCACCCAGGGTGGTCATCCTCCTCACCCATCCCAGCTAGGGTGGGCCTGACTGGGCCTGGGACCCTCTCTCCCTACCAACCCATAGCAGGCCCAGTGGCCTTGTCAATATCACTTTGACACTTCTATTCTGTTCTAGTTCACAAGTCAAAATGAAGAAGGGATTTGGCAAGTTGGTGGGAGGGGGGGAGCCTGCTGTAATTATGTTGTATTGTTTTTGTGCATCTCTGAACGCTGTTCTATCGATTCCCAGGGTCATTTCATGTTTTCATGTGTATCTGAGGTAGTGCCGTTGTATGTCCGTTGCGAATGTCAGACTCCACTCTGCGAGGCACATCGATCTGCAGGCTGAACATGGTGAGATTGTAGACTCCTAAATTGCTAGTGCAGTTTGTTTATGCGATTTTACAGCTAACTATTTATTTCACATGCTGTTATGGCCTTTGGTATTATTGTGTGTATTTACGTTTGCTAGCAACCTACACAACTTGGCCAAAAGTATGTGGACACCCATTCAAATGAGTGGATTTGGCTATTTCAGCCACATCCATTGCTGACAGGTGCGCTGATATGGCCTTTGGTATTATTGTGTGTAGTTACGTTTCATAGCAACCTACACGACTTGGCCAAAAGTATGTGGACACCCATTCAAATGATTGGAATTGGCTATTTCAGCCACACTCATTGCTGACAGGTGCATAAAACCAAGCACACAGCCATGCTCTCTCCATCGACAAACATTGGCAGTAGAATGGCCTTACTTTAGAGCTCAGTGACTTTCAACGTGGCACCATCATAGGATGCCACCTTTCTAACAAGTCAGTTCGTCAAATTTCACCCCTGCTAGAGCTGCCCCTGTCAACTATAAGTGCTGTTATAGTGAAGTGGAAACATCGAGGAGCAACAATGGCTCAGACACAAAATGGTAGGCCACACAAGCTCACAGAACGGGACCGTCGAGTGCTGAAGTGCGTAGCACGTAAAAATTGTCTGTCCTCAGTTGCAATACACACTACCGAGTTCCAAACTGCCTCTGGAAGCAACGTCAGCACAAGAACTCTTTGTCGGGAGATTCATGAAATGGGTTTCAATGGCCGAGCAGCCGCACACAAGCCTAAGATCACCATGCACAATGCCAAGCATCGGCTGGAGTGGTGTAAAGCTCACCACCATTGAACTCTGGATCAGTGGAAACGCGTTCTCTGGAGTGATGAATCACACTTCACCATCTGGTAGTCCGACTGACAAATCTGGGCTTGGCGGATACCAGGAGAACACTACCTGCCCAAATGCATAGTGCCAACTGTAAAGTTTGGTGGATGAGGAATAACGGTCTGGGGCTGTTTTTCATGGTTCGGGCTAGGCCCCTGACCTCAACCCTATCGAACACCTTTGGGATGAATTGGAACGGCCACTATGAGCCAGGCCTAATTGGCCAGCATCAGTGCCTGACCTCACTAATGTTCTTGCAGCAATGTTCTAACGTCTAGTGGAAAGCCTTCCCAGAGGAGTGGAGTCTGTTATAGCAGCAGGGGGGAGGGCAACTCCATATTAATGCCCATGGTTTTGTAATGAGATGTTCGACGAGCACATGTCCACATACATTTGGCCATGTAGTGTAGCTAGCTAGGAGACAGCGCATTGAGAGAGCATTGCATTGTGATTCCACAACGATTTTCAAGTCCTGCTACCAACCTTATTATAACAACAAAATGAAACATTTGTTCACAATTAATATTGTTCTCACATATTAGTGGTCCCAGCTTCCTTTTCCCCTTTTACACCACTAAAACACTGTGGAGTACCTTCTGTAAAGTGGGAAGGTAGAATTTACAAGGCAAGTCTGGGACGCACCTCTTAAATGTAATCCTTAAAACTTCCGTTGAGAATTACTATACGAGTCACAAACTGACAGGAATATGAAACTGTTGTCTAGGTCTGTGCTAGCGGTCGGTCGCTGGCACAGTATGACAGTGATTCCCCCTGGATCATGATCATGATGCAGTTGGATAAAACTCAAACTAGGACCAGTTTTGACTTCTTAAGCAGCTTATCTGCTCTCCAGCAAATATAATGGTTAAAATACTACAACCGTGAATACTTCCAGTATTATAATTTTCTGGACTTTTTATATCCTGGTTTTCAAACTGGTCTCTCCAGGTCCATAACCCCTCCCTCATTCCCCTTTTCTGATCAACGGAAAAATAATAGTGTCTCTCTCTTTCTTTCTCTTTCCTTCTCTCTCTTTCTTTTAGAACACAGTTGTCATTAATCCTGAAAAAATGTGAATCATAGGAAAAAGGGGGATTGCTGCCAAGAAAGTAGGAGTTGCTATTTTTTGCAACCATGGTATTTCTCTTCTATAGTGGTCTTTTCTTCAATGTACAGAGGGCTATTTTTCATACTGCATAGAACAAATATATAATCTGTTGCCAAGTCAGATTCAACTGTTCCTGTTTAACAGACTTAAATACATGATTGTCTATTCAAGTCTTAGCTTTTTGTTAATGGGACAAGTGAGTACGGAGAGGGTACAAAGGAAACATTCCATTCCATTCTGTTAGTTAGTAATATGCAGAATAATAATTTGTCATTATTTGTAAATAAATGGCAATTAATTTAATTAAGAGAGTTGGTACTCAATGCACAATTAACTAATGAACTAGAATGATACGTTATTTCCCAAATCTTTTCTATTCTCCTGGAATAATCCAATGGCTGACGAGGAAGTTTGTCCTGTTGCCATTCAATTGTGTGCATGGTAATCACAAGAAATGCAAGTCATTTTTTTTATTTTCCATTATAAAGAAATGTTTTCTATGATTATGTGTAAAACCTTTCAACGGATATGGAAAGCATTGTTCTGTCATATTCCATAAATAAATGCTTCCTCTGATCCAGTTGTTCCCATATATCTCTTTTTAGGTTCTTAGATGTTTTGAGGTCATTTGTGTAAAGTAAAATGTGGCTTTTTTTTTATACTTTATTGCATTCCATCCCTAACCAGATTGCTCTTGTATTTTAATGGGTAGAATGTTCCTCTATGGTTGTACTCAGAGAGGCAGCAACCATTGCCAGATTTGTGGCCTGTTGTGGCCCAAAAGAACAGCACCACAGGGAACTTCAGAAAAATTCACTCAGATTTCAGTTTTTGAAATACAGTCCCTGCCTGGGGGAACAGACTATTTCTCAGTCCAATATTTCAAATCAGAGAAGGGGTGGTGCTGTAGCTAGGCTCCATGGGAGAAGACCAAGAGGATTAGGAAGAGATCTCCTTGTAGGAAGATTTTTTTTTTTAAACATTAGAGAAGTAAAGGGAAACCAAACAGAGGTAGAGAGACAGACAGCATCAGATCAGTTGAATACAGCACATGTTTCTGGGTGCCAATGGCTTCAGCCCAACACATGAATGACCCCTGGACAGGTGCAGAGGTCTTATGCGTCTGGAGGGAAGCTTTAGAGCTCTCAGCACTTTTACAAGGCAAGCCTGGATTTTCTGCTGGATTCACCCAGCACATGTCTCTATTTTACAGTGCTCTGGCACGTGGTATGTGAGATGTGTCTCCAACTTCTCAGCTTCATTATGCACTTGTGTTCATACAATGGATGAATGGAGTTCATTTGTCACGTGAAACCCATTGTATGTTGTGTAATGTGACATGTATTTTTTGTTCTCTGGGGCCTTTAAAATCCAAGTCAATGCTGTACTCTGCAGCTCAACTTTCTTGGAGACCAAATGAAAAATGTAATGGAAGGAATAGCTCTCTGTATGTCTGTATATTTTGAATTACAAATATATTCATGAGACACTAGCATTTTCCTAACTGAGCAATCTTCCTTTACTTCCTATGTAGTGGAAATGAAGCATCGTGTTGGTGAAACAGCCAGCTGCATTGTGTGTACACAGCATAGGCCTACATTGATTTGTTCCTGTGAGGAATATTTCTTTCCCTCTCTCTCTCTGCCTCTAAAAGTCCCTCATTTGGAATATGATAATGAGATCCGTCACGATCGTCGATTCCCTTTGAACTTTTCTTTGTAGGCGGAGTCATAGAGGTAGAGAGCAGGAGCTTTCTGCCACAAGCCCATGGCCCCTCTCACACCATCTGCCGGACCTCATTTCATTTGAATAAATTGTTGTTTTTTTCAGAGGCGCTTGCTTCGACTCACTAACTTGTTTTTGCAGTTCAAGGCAACAGCCACCAGCAATGAGTGAGGATTGTTGTTTCTTCTCTCTCAGACTCCCTACCCTACCAATGGTCTAAGGCTGCAGCATAGCATGTAGGATTCCTTGAACCCACCAGCAGCAGCCGGCAGCATTCCACAGTGGGATTCAAAGCTCAATGTATTCTGAGCCTTTCTGTGAAGGGATAGGCTTGTTCTCTATTTGGAGTAACTGTGGATGAATATAAAAATGAATACGCATGCTGTTTGTTTTAGGAACAGAAACCTGGGAGGAAAAAAATGATTTAATTTGGAGTTAATTCATTCAGCAAGAAAATACTGTTCAAGACAATACCAAAAGTCAGAACCAGAAATAGAATGTGTCGTTTTCTGTGTCATGGGTTTAATAACCACATTTTTGTAACAATTAAATAATGATGAGAGACAGGAATTAGTTCAACTATGTATCTGGAATGTGCTCATCTTAACACATAGATCCCTGATGATCTGGCACAACCCCAATATGCCACATCTCCTCCTCTTCTACATAAAGTGTCCCCATTATGAACAACAGTCCTGAGCAGGTGACTGTGAGACCCAAGGTGAAGACTAATGGGTCAGGGTGAAACAGTTCTGGACCACTCATGACTGGTGTTTCTGTCTGTGTTTCTTTACTCAACAGTAACTGATCTGTGTGCCTTTTCCAGATGACCTCCTCTGCAGTCTGGACACTGTAGGACACAGGACCAGTATGAGCAATGACCGTAACAAGAACTCACTTTGGTCCTTTGAGGTAGTTCCTAGCCAGGACAGTAATCTCCCTCAAATACAATTGTATTTGTCACATGCTTCAAAAACAACAGGTGTAGACTAACGGTGAAATTCTGACGGACCCTTCCCGTCAACGCAGAGAGGAAAAAAATAGATAAAAGATAGAAAGGTAAAACACATAATAATAAAAGTAATAATAAATACACAATGAGTGATGATAACTTGCTAGGTATACAGGGTACCAGTACCGGGTTGATGTGCAGGTGTACGAGGTAATTGAGGTAGATATGTACATATAACTAGGAATAAAGTGATAGATAATAAACAGTAGCAGCAGCGTATGGGATGAGTCAAAAAAAAGTTTGTGCAAAAAAGATCAATACAGATAGTTAAATAACCACATAGCTACCAGGACTCACTTTTTAGCAGTTTATGGCATGATTGAAAGTTCTGTTGTTTGGTCTCAGTTTACAACGTTTGACATAAATCTCCTGTTGACGTTGCACGTCCTTTGCGTTTTGAGGTTTGAGTAAGTGGAAGCTTGTGCTTAGCTCTCTCTTCATGAGTGGCGATGTAGGCAAAGCCTTGGTGGTTGTTCCTGTGTCCCTCGACTCTAATAAGCTTTTAAGGCATGTTTCAGGGTCTGTATGAACCTCTCCGCCAGCCCATTGGGCAACCTCTGGCCACTTGGTTTGAGCTTCCACGACCTCGAGAAACATTCTGTCTTCAAATGAACCTGCGAAGTTGACATGTATGCATTGCCACACCTCCTCAGACCAATCCAATGCATGAAAAGCATGTGACGAGGAACATGTTTTCACTTTCTCCTCAATGCTCCCATCCTATCCAAGCCACAGTGACCTGAGTGTAGCTGTTGCAACAGTGGTTTTCTCAGCGAAGGCGGAATGATAACTCTCCTCCCCCACAGCAAACAACTGGACTGCACTGACAGTTCAGTTCTCCTGGAAAGGTAAGGTTCTGGAGCATTTCCTGCAGCTTTACCTTTGTTAATTATGTCCATCACTTCAGATAACATTGGGTCATTCCTAGTGTTTCTCCGCACTTGTTGAAGTGATTGGTGTGTTTTACACTTGTCTGATGTAGAATATCTCCTCTTTGTGTGACTCTGGCTTGACCACAGGTATTGGCAACCTGTAAAGTCCATCTGTATTGCAGTGCAGTTCTGACTTGCAGTACTTGATGTCATAGGTGTGTACTGACAAAAGCCCACCTTTGTATTCTGCTTGCCGCAAGTGACGGAATTCCAGTATGCGGTCCAAAGATTCTAGTCAAGGGCGATGATCTGTAAGAAGGGTGAACGTCCTCCCTTACAGACACTGGTGAAACTTACAAACTCTAACAACGATGAACAGGGCTTTTTGTTATTTCTGTACGTTGTTACTTTCTACTTTGTTCAATGTCCTCAATATGAAAGAGATCGGCTTCTCTTCACAAGAAGGCATGATATGGGACACGACTGCTCCCACACCATAGGGACTAGCATCACAAGCTACTTGGATGGTGGATCGAAGTAAGTCAATGCCTCAGATTTCAGGAGTGTTTCCTTGGTTTTCACAAATGCGCCCTCGCATTGTTCTGTCCCTTTCCATTTTTTTGTCCTGACAAAGCAACTGATGCAGTGGCTTCAGTTTAGTTGCTAGACTCAGAATAAAACATCTGTAGTAATTCAATAACCCCAGGAAAGAAACACAGATAGCTCCATTCTGAGGAGCTTGGGCATCCAAAATAGCCTTGAATTTGGACGGAGACTTGTGTATGTCCGAGGTATTTAACCAAAGATTGGAGGAATGCACATTTTTCCTTATGAACTCGCAGTTTGTGGTCCTTAAAGCTCTGAAAGGTTGCATCCAAGTTCTGGAGATGGTCCTCTTCATCCTTTTCAGTAACGAGGACATCATCCAAGTACAGCGCCTTAAGAAAATATTCACATCCTTTGACTTTTTCCACATTTTGTTGTGTTACAGCCTACATACAATAGCTTTTCAAAATGTTTACAAATTCATACAAAATTCAAAGCTGAAATGTCTTGAGTCAATAAGAATTAAACCCCTTTGATATGGCAAGCCTAAATGGGTGCAGGAGTAAAAATGTGCTTAACAAGTCACATAATAAGTTGCATGGACTCCTTAATAGTGTTTAACATGATTTTTGAATGCCTACCTCATCTCTGTACCCCACACACAATTATCTGTAAGGTCCCTCAGTCGAGCAGTGAATTTCAAACACAGATTCAACCACAAAGACCAGGGAGGTTTTCCAATGACTCGCAAAGAATGGCACCTATTGGTAGATGGGTAAAAAAATAAGAAGCTGATATTGAATATCCTTTGGAGCAATGTGAAGTTATTAATCACACTTTGGATGGTGTATCAATGCACCCAGTCACTACAAAGATACAGGCGTCCTTCCTAACTGCCGGAGAGGAAGGAAACCGCTCAGGGTTTTCCCCATGATGCCGAAGGTGACATTAAAACAGTTACAGAGTTTAAAGTATGTGATAGATGAAAACTGAGGATGGATCAGCAAGAATGTAGTTACTCCAAAATACTAACCTAAATGATAGAGTGAAACGAAGGAATTCTGCACAGACTAAAAATTGTCCAAAACATGGATTATGTATGCAATAAGACACTAAAGCAAAACTGAAAACATTTGGAAAATAAATTAACTTTATGCACTGTATACAATGTGTGGTCTTCATGGTGGTCGCTGAATCTGGTGGCTGCATCTTGTTATGAGTATCCTTGTCATCGGCAAGGACTAGGGAGTTTTTTTTTAAATAAAAAGAAACGGAATAGAACTAAGTACAGGCAGAATCCTACAGGAAAGGTTCAAAACCTGGTTCAGTTTGTTTTCCTACAGTCACTGGGAGACAAATTCATCTTTCAGCAGGACAATAACCTAAAACTTGAAGATGCACGTAAATGATAAGTCAAAGGAGCTGCGCCAGTGCTGTTCCAGAGGACAATGGACCAGATTTTCAGTGGATTGCCAGGGGTAATGCTACAGTGCCTTCAGAAAGTATTCATATCCCTTGACTTATTCTACATTTTGTTGTGTTACTGCCAGCAGAGGTCATTTTTGCTGAACTTTTGACCCCCAGCTAAATCCGTGAAAATGTTGTTGATGTGTGGTAGGGGATACTGCTCAGCAGATAACACAGGGTTAACTGTGACTTTTTAAAGTCTCAACATACAGGCATCCTGGTTCCACCATACTTCTACATACAGACATCCTGATACACCATACTTCTACATACAGGCATCCTGATTCCACCATACTTCTAGAGGACTGGTACGATGGGTTTTTCCCTTTCACGCTTATCGACTCCAGTACTGTTCTTGACTAAAACATCCAAGTCAGCCTTGACTTTTGGTCTGATACCATACGTTTCGGATTGTGCTTTCATAAACTTTGGTTTGCAATCTGGCTTAATGCTAAGCTTTACTGTAGTGTATTTCATACTACCCAGCTCTCCATTAAAAACTTCTCCATGTTTTTTTAAGATGGCAGGTAGGCTTGTGTCTCCATGTGTCATTGTACGCACTGATGACCAGTCCAGTGGGATTTTCTCTAGCCACGAACGTCCCAGTAGTGATAGATAGTCTCCTTTCACGACTTGGAGTGGCAGCGTTTTAGCTTGCCCGTTTAACTGAACTGTGACGTCAGTGATGTCTCACGGTGACAGATTCACCTGTGTAAGTCTTGAGCATGATGTGCACTGGCTGAAGTGATAGGTGTTTCAATGTCTTTTTGTAGACTGTGTCTGACATAAGAGATACAGCTGCCCCTGTGTCAACCTCCATATGGACCGGCTGCCCCTCTAGTAAGGGAGAGACATAGTAGCCGTGCGTTCCCTCCCCCCAGCAACAGTCATCATATCCCGTGTGAATTCCTCGTCTGATGAGTCACTTACCTCTGTGTTCTCTTGCTCAACAGTGTGAAAGTCACGTTTTCTCTTTCTTGTTTTTAGTCTTCAACGATTTCTCTGAGCTCTTTTTATTTCTGCAGGCTCATTCGATGTGGCCCTTTTCCCCCCAGACAAATACATGTCCTTATTCCAGCACGTAGATGCCTGATATCCCACTTTGCTACAGAGGAAGCATGTGCCTTGATATCCCTGTCTCTGATTTTCAGTTGCAACTCTGTGCACTTTTCCTGTTGAACCTTGGACACACTGACTTCAATAGCCTTTGCCCAGGTCAGATTAATTTGTCAATAGTCTCTTTTGTGTAGCTTCACTCTGTAGCCCACATACTAGTCTGGCTCCAACAGTGTCATTTAGATCATCATTAAACTCACAGTGCTCTGATAGTTTATGTAATTCAGCAGCAAACATTGTCACTGATTCTTTCTCTCCTTGATTTCTTCCGTGGAACCTAAACCTTTCAGCAGTAACTAGTGGTTTTGGTGAAAAGTGTCCTTTCAGTATTTCCACAATATCCCCATCTTATTACCTGGCCTGTCTGGCTGTAGTAGGCTGCGTTGTAAATCAAATGTATTTGGCCCAATAATACAAAAAGTTGTATTAGGCACAACTTTGTCCTCATGAATGTAATTTACGAGAATAAAATATTCAAACCGCTCTGTATATGAGCTCCACTACTCAACACTTTCATCAAACTGTTCAATGTTTCCAACAATTCCAAGCCATTTTTTCATTTCTCAATAGGCTCCTGATTGTCACTAACTTCAATATTTTCTTCAACAACTGCAGTATTTTCCTCAGTCACGTGATCTTCATTCACTTCATTCACTGACATTTCATCCTTAAATTCTTTCATTTAGCAGTTTTTAATTTCCAAAGTTTGTCTTCACAGTTGAATAAATGTCCTCTCCTTTACTCATTGTATATTCCTTCCTTTTTAATCACATCGTTTTTCTGCTCCAACGTCCATCTTGAATGCTTTTATGCCATCCATGAGGATGGTAACTCTCTTTCTTAGCTAACTCAACTATGCACTTGCCTCTGCTAGCAATACATTGTTTCAAAATTGTAAAAAATGACTTCCTCCGGACAGAATAGTTCCCGTTATGTCTCGTGGGTTTCATAGCCATGTCTTTATAACAATTCAATAATGATGAGACGGGAGACAGGAATTAATTCAACTATTTATCTGGAACGTGCTCATCTCATCACATAGAACCCCCATGACGCTTTGCGGCACAACCCCAATACACCACATCATTGGATTTACTCCACATGGGCTTACCTACATGAACACATGGGGACTTTCCAATCAAAACCCACGATCACTCATAATGATTGCCCTGGGTATAAGTGAAAGAAGAAGTAGCACACTACCAGTAGCAGAACCAGTAGTAGCAGGAGGCACTAACTTCAGCTTGCACATATAAAGGTGGCTCATTGATTTAACGAAGTCCCCAGCTGGAGGTGTACTGAGGCAAATCAGATTTAGCCTCTTACTCAAAGACACACAGCAGTGCCCCACATAGCCACAGAGCTCCTAGCCTCTGCTCTCGAGCCTGGCTCCCAATCTCCACACTCCACAGCCCCCCCCCCCCTTGTTTCCTATGTAAAGCTTTTAACATGTGCTCACAAATGGATTCAAATCCAGTCAACGATAGCCTCTTCCCCTGACAGAGAGAAGAACAGCATGTGGCTTCTCAAATAGCTGATGCAGTGTGTATCTTCCAATTGTTAATATTAAAATACTTGGCCATGATTCAGTCAATTATCATTTACAGCTCATTCATGCAAAAATATATCTGAATATAAATGACATCTTGGTTAATCCCCTTTCCCTGGAAGGAATACAAAAACCAATCAACTGACAGCAGATTTTGGAACACTGAATCCTGTATTCTAGCATACTGTATTCTAGAGAGAGAAGAGTATGACCAAATAAAATAAAATTGTATTTGTTACAGTGAAATGCTTACAAGCCCATAACCAACAATCCAACTTTAAGAAAAATAAGTGTTAAGAAAGTATTTACTAAAATAAACTGAAGTTTTAAAAAATTACATTTAATTTTTTTTGCTGAACTAATTTAAATAATTTAATAAGCAATAATAATAATTTAAGAGCAACAATAAAATAACTTTGGTGATGCGCGGGGGCACAGGTTAGTCGAGGTAATTGAGGTATGTACATGTAGGTAGATGTAAAGTGACTATGCATAGACAACAAACAGAGAGCAGCAGCAGAGTAAAAATGGGACTCCACACCGGATCCCCTACTTCATTGCCTTCTCCAGAGTTTCTGGCATTATGACCTATTTTAGTTTTTCGGATAGAGTACCTGGAAAGGGGAATGCCCCTGATACACTGGTTATGATGGAAAGAAAAATGAGCAGAATCCCCTGGGATTGGTGGGGCAGCGAACCAGACCTTTCCATTTCCCTCTCCTATAAAACCACTCCCTGGCTCTCTGCACACTAGGACCCACGGGTCCTGGACAGAACAATAGAATCCAGCTTGCCATAATTAAACAATTATCAGTAATGCCTAAACATTAACTAACTTCCCAAATCATTATGCAGTCTGCTGTTGCGCCACAGAATTACAGAATAAGTAGGAGGGAAATATAGATAGGTACCATAACGGAACAACACTGAGTCTTAATAAACTTTGCGCGATTCCGGGGCCCCAAGTAGAGACCGATGGGCCCTCCTGTTTCCCCTTCCCATCAAAACCATTAGGGGTGATAATGGCTAAGCATACATAGGCCTACCAGCTGCTGCCTTGAAACAACATCCCAATGAGCTGGGAGTTTAAGTCTCTCGTTATCATTCCTAAAGTGTTGATCTCCCTCCTACTGTATACCAGCTGAGCTTCATGCAGCACTCCTAGCGGCAATGTGGCGCTAATCATGGAATAAGCTGGAGTGCCATACTGTGAAAACATATCACATTGTCACCTTTGAGTCCCTACCACCCAGCCACATGAGCAGCAGGAAATGCTGGTGGCACTGAGCTGAAACAGCGGGAGCATACTAGTCATAGTGGACACGGAGCATTCTAAGCCACCATAGTGAAAGTCTAAATCCCTGACTGTCATTTCAGAGTAGACAGACTTTATTGCAAAAAAGTTTATGAAACTGCTCTCAAGCCCTGTTTCCACTGGCACTTAAAATCAGTGGTGGAAGAAGTACCCAATAGTCATACTTGAGTAAAAGTAAAGATACCTTAATAGTAAATGACTCGAGTAAAAATGAAAGTCACAGAGTAAAATACTACTTGAGCAAAAGCTTTTTAAAGTATTTGGTTTTAAATATACTTAAGTACCAAAAGCAAATGTAAATGCTAAAATATAATTAAGTATGAATAATTTCAAATCCCTTATATTAAACAATGTAGTGATAGCCAAGGGCACACTCCGATACTCAGACATAATTTCCAAATTAAGCATTTGTGCTAATTGAGTCTGCCAGATCAGAGGCAGTGTGGATGACTAGGGATCTCTTGGTAAGTGCATGCATTGGATAATTTTCCAGTCTTGCTAAGCGTTCAAAATGTTTCAAGTACTTTTGGGTGTCAGGGAATATGTATGGAGTAAAATGTACATTATTTTCTTCAGGAATGTAGTGAAGCAAAAGTAAAAGTAGTCAAAAATATAAATTGTAAAGTACAGAAGTAGTACTTAAGTAATCCTTTAAAGTATGTTTACTTCAGTACTTTACACCACTGCTTAAAATTAGGGCCAAATTCGAGCTGGGCACATGGTCAAGCATAGCCTGATCCTTCATTCATTTTTGCACTACACAAACTTTTATGAGAACAGCCAGCCCTCGAATGCTAGCTACGTAATGTTAACTAGCAAATCAGAGTTAGTTAGCTAACATGCAGAAATTTTAGCTGGCCAGGTCATATTAGCTACATCATATTAAACCTATCGTCTGATTTGCTTGGTTAGCTAACTAGCTAATAGCAAATGTTATGGCATGCAAGGTAGAAATTAAGCCAGCCAGCTAGCCTGTTATGCTAGTGACGATGCTGACCATTTAGCTAGCTAGCTAATGTCAGCAAGCTAAATATATACATCTGAGTATGGCTGGCACTAGCAGGAGTATGGGGTAACGTTAGTTACAGCATGGTGAGGGTGAATTACATTTTCCAACATATTGCTAGCTAGCTAGCCAGCAACATTGGCGAAGCCAGCGGCAGTCACATATTGGCTACCTAGCAACATTACATAATTTCTCATTTCTGGAGGCAGAGGAAACACAATTTGAGCTTGCCCACCAAGGCCAGCCCAACCTGGGTTGACTTCAAAGTGCCAATGGAAACGGGGCTTCAGTGTGTCGCTGGTAATAAAGGAGCAGTGTAATCAGTGGCAATTTAGTATGTAATTCTTGGTGGGGCAAACAGACAAAAATGTGTATGCCTGTCATCAAATGCCAAGAGTGTGCAAAGCTGTCTTCAAGGCAAAGGGAGCCTACTTTGAAGAATCTCAAATATAAAATATATGTTGATTTGTTTAACAGTTTTTTGGTTACTACTGTACATGATTCCATAGTTTTGATGTCTTCACTATTATTCTACAATTTAGAAAATAGTAAAAATAAAGAAAACCCCTTTAATGAGTAGGTGTGTCCGAACTTTTGACTAGTACTGTACATATATATATGTTTTAAAGCTAAACAGGTGCGGCTCAAAACAGGTTTGGCTCGGCCCCACCTGTCCTGAAACACGCGTCGCCACTGAGTGTACCACAGAAATAACTCACGGACAAAGTGTGCCTGTTGGCACAGACTCGGTGTTATATATGAAAATATAGTTTACCAAGCGATCAATTACTTCACAGTGGAATAAGTTAAGATACACTTAAGCTAACCTTATGAAAAATATACTTTACTAAACTAAAGTTAGTTTGAAAAAGTAGCTCACTACATCCCAAATAATTTGTGATAAATTATCAGATCTAAATCTGAAATGTCCTAGTCTACAAATTGCAAGAAGGGGTTTCCAGGTAAAAAGCTCTACGTACATGTGAACTTCATAGTGTAATGTCAAATGACAGCTAAGTCTATTTTTGAGAAATTAAGGCATATATACATTTTTGTAATAAGCAAAAGCCTTGATTTCTGGTCAAATCGATTGAAAAGGGTTATTAGAAAAACATCTAGCAGAAAAAGTCTTAAAGAAATACATCAAAACACAATAATGTTGAACTAAAGACCCCTGCCAACTGCCAAGTAAAGCCAAGTAAAGATATACCTACCAATTAGTTAGTGTTTTTACTGATAACGATTTGTTTTTTAAGTGATTAAAATGTGTCATTCTGCTACAAAATTGTTTAACTTAGCAATCAATGGTTTTTGTTTGGCATGCTTTAAAAGTCAGTATGTTATCGTGGAATTGCCCACTCAGATCACTCTGGAGTCAGATGTTAACAGAATGGGTCATTTAGCCTATTAAACACAATACCTTTGTTTCAAGTGAGAATTAGGCAGGTCTGATGACGAAAAAGAAAGGAAATGATTGAGTACTTCACCCATATTTTCTTTTCTTTTTGCAAAAAAAGCAGTGTGTAGTTCCAGTAGTTAGTTACACCGCTACATGGCAAAAAAAAGTGATTAACTATTGGAAACACTTCCAAGATTACAATTTTGTTAAACTACAACTAAGCTAACGCAAAATGTAGTTAAATTACTAGTTGCACTACATGTAGTTCACTATTCTCCAACACTGCTGAGACTTTACCCAATATCCAGTATGCCCAGTCAGGTAAGGAAAATTTGAATAACATTTCAGTAAATGTGGACTCCAGAATTATAGTGGGCAGACTGGATCCGGGCCGGGAGAGAGGGAGAAAGAGAGAGCCCCAGGCAAGCTGCCCTGGCTTTGTTTACAACAAGAAGCCATTGTTTGATGTGGCCGCGCAGCCCTCTCCAAAGCTCCCACAGGATGTGCTCTGGGTAACATGCCAGATGGAGGCCACTGCTGTATGACTTCCACCCAAGCCAGTTCAACTGCATGCATGGGACTAACAGTCCAGGCCTCTTGGGGCCCTCCCGAGACTCCTCTCCCTGTCTATCTCCATCAACCCAACTTATAGAACAATAGCAGAGTTGTTGCAAGGCCAAGGGGTGTTTTTTTCTGTCTACTCATCCGGCCCAAAATATTTCTTATTTAACTAAGCAAGTCAGTCATGAACAAACTCTTATTTACAATGACGGCCTAGGAACAGTGGGTTAACTGCATTGTTCAGGGGCAGAACGACAGATTTTTACCTTGTCAGCTCGGGGATTCGATTTAGCAACATTTGGCCCAACTGGCCCAACACTAACCACTAGGCTAATATGTGGATAATGTTTGTCATTTGTTGATATGCAATTGTGTTGGAGCTTCCTTATTATGTCTGTCTAAATTGGAAAATGGAAAATGAAGACAGAAACATCCGTGCCTGACCTGAACATGTTCCAGAGACAACACTGATTAGTATTATTTTAAAACAACAAAGTTTATGTTACTGCCTGAAGTGTTGTCTATGAATACAAAGACTTACACCGACTCCTTCATAAATCGGGTTTGTTTGTACTCTTCGCGCAAGTGTTCCTTACTGCCATGCTGCTTTTCAAAGGAAGAACAGAAGTTATGAATTCATAAGTGGTGTAGTATTCACACTGAGACGAGTCAAGTGTAATTAGTTGAAAAAGAAATAGCAGTCTAAGGTTTAAAAAAAATAATAAGCCATGCCAGGAATGGTAATTTATTTTCTTCCTTCTCTTCCCCTGCATTCTACTGGTAACATAAGTGGCCTTGATTTTCATGCAATATAAGCTTTCTCTCTCAGCCTGAGCCTAGCCTATGTTACAGTGCATTCAGAAAGTGTTCAGACCCCGCCGCATTTACCACATTTCATTACATTACAGCCTTATTCTAAAACGGATTAAATTCGATTCGATTTTTTCCTCATCAATCTACACACAATACCCCATAATGACAAAGCAAAAACAGTTTAAAAAAACAAACATTTATAAAAAATGCTAAACAGAAATACCTTATTACATAAGTATTTCAGACCCTTTGCTATGAGACTCGAAATTGAGGTCAGGTGCATCCTGATTCCATTGATCATTCCTTGAGATGATTTTACAACTTGTCTGGAGTCCACCTGTGGTCAATTCAATTGATTGGACATGATTTGGAAAGGCACACACCTGTTGGCAGTGTATGTCAGAGCAAAAATCAAGCCATGAGGTGAAAGGAATTGTCCTTAGAGCTCCAAGACAGGATTGTGTCGAGGTACAGATCTGGTGAAGGATATCAAACATTTCTGCAGCATTGAAGGTCCCCAAGAACACAGTGGCCTCCATCTTTCCTAAATGGAAGATGTTTGGAACTACCAAGACTCTTCCTAGAGCTGGCCTCCCGGCCAAACTGAGCAATCGGGGAGGAAGGGCTTGGTCAGGGAGGTGACCAGGAGGTCTCTTCACAGTCCAGAACAGACTGTGGGAGGCGCACAGTACTACATAGAGCCATGACTACATGGAACTCTGTTCCACATCAAGTAACTGATGCAAGCAGTAAAAATTGATTTATAAAAAAACACCTTATGGAACAGCGGGGACTGTGAAGCAACACGCACACACACATGGATTTGTACTGTAGATATGTGGTAGCGGTGGAGTAGCGGCCTGAGGGCACACAGTGTGTTGTGAAATCTGTGAATGTATTGTAATGTTTTTAAATTGTATAAACAGCCTTAATTTTGCTGGACCCCAGGAAGAGTAGCTGCTGCCATAATAAATACAAATACCAAGAACCCTATTGTCACTCTGACAGAGCACAGTTCCTCTGTGGGGATGGGAGAAACTTCAGCACTCACCAATCAGGCTTTTATGGTAGAGTGGCCAGATGAAAGCCACTCCTCGGTAAAAGGCACATGACAGCCTGCTTGGAGTTTCCCAAAAGGAACCTAAAGGACTCAGACCATGAGAAACAAGATTCTCTGGTTTGATGAAACCAAGATTGAACTCTTTGGCTTGAATGCCAAGCGTCACGTCTGTAGGAAACCTGGCACCATCCCTACAGTGTCCTCATACCCTTTGCCATATATATTTTTTTATATATATACATTTGCAAAAATGTCTAAAAACCTGTTTTAGTTCTGTCATAATGGGGTATTGTGTGTAGATTGATGAGGGGGGGGGGAACAATAAAATCAATTTTAGAAAAGGCAGTAATGTAGCAAAATGTGGAAAAAGTCAAGGGGTCTGAATACTTTCCGAATGCACTGTATATCTGCCTGCCTGGGTTTCCACAGAGCCAAATCATTAACAGAATTAGGCTACACGCTCTTACTCTCCTGCCTCATTGGCCGAGCCACTTGGAGACAAGACCAGACCAGTGCCGTGTTTTTGATATGATTGTTCAATTGAAACAGTATGGCCCATATGTATAGGCAACCGGCTAGGCATTCAAAGAATGTGCATGTAAAAAAAATAAAAAAATAAACATATTCTGGTTATTCTTAATCTTTTCTCACTCCAGGCCCTTGGAAGAGGTGACTGGCCATATGCCTGCCAGCCCGCGTCTTGTCGCTAAATCCAGCTTCGAGTAAGTTGCTCTTTTTTAATCCTCTCCCCGTTGATGTTGTTTGATGATCAGGAAAAAAGGCAGCGGTTACATAAACATGCAAGACTAGGTAGGATAGAAATAGTATAGACGAGGCGGCCAATCGGATCTCGGTGTGTTAGCAAGGAGCTGTTGTGCCACACAGACACAAAGGTTTGTTGTAACAGTAGCCAGTGTGTGGGGATAATCTGTGCCTTAAAGCAAGACTGGGCTAGCAGAGAAACATGTGGTGGTAAGCCAAGCTTAAATCCCCTCTGACCTTGCCCCCTTCCCTTCCTTCCCTTCCCTTGGAGCAGCCAGGAGAGGAGATGAAAGGGTGTGGTGATGCCTTTACTGCCACCTAGAGGATGGTTCACAGACTGGTGGGGGAAAACATCTTCAAGGCCACTCTTCTGTTTACTTCAAGTATTTATTCAATAATTATTGAATGTTTTTGAGTGATCATCTACATACAATTCTAGTGAAATAAATTTACTGTAAGGGGTGCGTAACTGGTGGCAGGGAAGTCAGACGCAGGAGAGCAGAACTAGGTAATAGCTGGAGCAGTTTAATACCAAAACCAACGGCATCAAGAAAATAACAACATGGGTACAAAACCCGACGCGCACCAGTCAACATGTGCACAAGCATTTACAACAAACAATACCACACTAAGACATGGGGGGAATATAGGGTTAAATACACAACACGTAATGAGGGAATGAAAACCGCGTGTGTGGAAAAACAAGACAAAACAAATGGAAAATGAAAAATGGAGGGCTAGACCGGTGACGTCGACCGCCGAACACCGCCCGAACAAGGAGAGGAACTGACTCCGGCAGAAGTCGTGACATTTACAGAGTTCCTTTTGATAAAACAGTAAATGCATTAATTTAAAACGGACTGTTCCTTATTCCACTTGTTTAAAAAAATATATTATGCCTAATTCTCAAATACAAGTTACTCAAGTACAATGTAGCAACATCATAATACAATGTTGTTACTATAGTTATTCCAGTGATACTACACAGGTGCACTGTATAGATACAGGTATTGCATTTAGTGTGAATTTTTTAGTTACAACCATGCCCGATACTGCTGGTGTTGTCAAAAACCAGACTAAGTGCACCAAACATTTTGGCTTGTTTTGCAGTCTCTTCTCCTCTGGCATACAGAACAACCAGTAATGTCCTTCAGAGATCTCAATGAACAGTCAAGTGAATCATCATTGAGAACATAAAATGTCCTCATACCCTTTGCCATAAATTGTGGTGTAGGAGGAGGAGTGGTGGTGGTGAAGAGGTGTAATACAGCTAGATGATAGGGGAAATTAAATCTCTCAAACAAAAGACGGGACTAACGAAGGTCGACAGGCTCCTTTTCATTTCACGTTGCACAAGTTTGTCACAATGGTTTATGGCCAGCCTTTTCATCTTTCAGCAGCCATAGCTTGGGATTAATGGCCCCTTAAAGGCACACAGCTGTGAATTTTCTATGGCTTGTGGCAGGCTATGTTTGTCAGGGTCGCCGTTGGTATTTTGATATGAAGAGACATCCTCTAATGTATGGCATGGGGGCTGTGTTTAATCTTGCCTATAGCTCCCGCTATACGACAGGATCACAAAGCCCAACAACATTATCTCAATTTTCCTGAGCTTTCTCTGAGGAAAGCTATCCAGCTTATTGCATTATAGCTCAACATAGTTATTATTGGAGACAGACGTAGTATAAATCCAAGCATCACATACATATCTTGCAGTTATACTTTTTGTTGCGTGAAAATGATTTTGATGAATGGAATCTATACACTAAAAACATGAGTGATGTGGAGTGCCTCAATGCAAATATTGCACACTTCTATAGTTGCCATGGTGCTCGAAGTAGCAGCCCATGCAGAGAGCTCCTGTAGATACAATGCATTCGGAAAGTTTTCAGACACCTTGACTTTTTCTTAATTTTGTTACGTTACAGCCTTATTCACCTGCCTGACCAAGGCCCTTCTCCCCCAATTGCTCAGTTTGGCCGGGAGGCCAGCTCTAGGAAGAGTCTTGGTGGTTACAAACTTCTTCCATTTAGGAATGATGGATGCCACTGTGTTCTTGGGGACCTTCAATGCTGCAGAAATGTTTTGGTACCCTTCCCCAGATCGATGCCTCGACACAATCCTGTCTCGGAGTTCACCCTCATGACTTAGTTTTTGCTCTGATGTGCACTGTCAACTGTGGGACGTTATCTAGACAGGTGTGTGCCTTTCCAAATCATGTCCAATCAATTGAATTTACCACAGGTTATCACGTTTCAGGAGATGATCTCAATACAGACAGTGTCGAAGTGACAAAAGTGCATTACTAAAACAGGGGGCAGGCAAAACGACAGGTCAAGGGCAGACAGTCAGTAATCCAGATCAGAGTCCATAAGGTATAGAACAGCAGGCAGGCTCAGGGTCAGGGCAGGCAGAAATGGTCAAAAAAAAGGAACTAGAAAAAGAAAGGCGCAAGGGGAAAACCACTGGGAGGCTTAATGAACAAAACGAACTGGCAACAGACAAACAAAGGTATAAATACACTGGGGATAATGGGGAAGATGGGCAACACCTGGAGGTGGGAGGAGACAAGCACAAAGACAGGTGAAACAGATCAGGTTGTGACTCCAATCAAGTTGTAGAAACATCTCAAGGAGAATCAATGGAAACAGGATGCACCTGTGCTCAATTTCTAGTCTCATAGCAAATGGTCTGAATACTTAAGGTTTCTGTTTTTTTTCTGTTTTTGATTTTTAATACATATGCAAAAAATTCTAAAAACCTGTTTCCGCTTTGTCATCATGGTGTATTGTGTGTAGATTGAGGAGCATTTTTTTAAAATTTAATACATTTTAGAATAAGGCTGTAACGTAACAAATGTGGTAAAACGGAAGGGGTCTGAATACTTTCCGACTACACTGTACGTAGCTACATATTTAATTATTTGTAAGTGTTTTTAATTTTGTTTTGTTTTATCAGCTGTTTTGTTTTTTATTTTTACAGGCTGCGGGCTTCGGCGGTCCTGTTCTGTGAGCTTGTGTTGCCTACCACTTCGTGGCTGAGCCGTTGTTGCTTTTAAACGTTTCCACTTCACAATAACAGCAGTTACAGTCGACCGGGGCAGCTCTTACAAGGCAGAAATTTGACAAACTGACTTATTGGAAAGGTGGCATCTTATGACGGTGTCACGTTGAAAGTCACTGAGCTTTTCAGTAAGGCCATTCTACTGTCAATGTTTAATACACCTGTCAGCAACGGGTGTGGCTGAAATAGCTAAATCCAGTCATTTGAATTGGTGTCCACATACTTTTGCACATTTATTGTATGTATGTATATATATTTGTACTGCTCTAGGGATATAATTATTGTTTGGATATCCTTATTTACTATTATGTATTGATTTACTTTTTATTCTTAATGTGATGCGTACTGCAGAGAACACTGGAATCATTATCACTGTGAATTATTGTAATGTTTGTTTGTGTTAATCCCATAAAAGATGGGTTGCCAACTCGCAAATAAAATGTAATTCATTCATTCATTGTCATTCATTGTAGGCAGAGATTAGGAGAAAGTGACTGGCAACGGGATAAATAATAATAATAATAATAGTAAACAGTATTGGAGCAGCATACTGTAAGTGGTGGGTGAGTGTGTGCGTGGTGGTTAGTGTGCGCATGTAAGTGTAAGTGTGTGGGTGTCAGTGGAGTGTGTGAGTGTGCAAGAGTTTCAGCGTAGACGAGATAGGCGAGAATATATGTCAAATATATGTAAACAGGGCCGAAAAGTGACTGGTAGCAGGAATATATAAATACTTATGGTAATATACCAATCGTAATATATACAGTTGAAGTCAGAAGTTAACATACACTTAGGTTGGAGTCATTAAAACTCGTTTTTCAACCACTCGACAAATGTCTTGTTAACAAACTATAGTTTTGGCAAGTCGGTTAGAACATCTACTTTGTGCATGACACAAGTCATTTTTCCAACAATTGTTTACAGACAGATTATTTCACTTATAATTCACTGTATCACAATTCCAGTGGGTCAGAAGTTTACATACACTAAGTTGACTGTGCCTTTAAACAGCTTGGAAAATTCCAGAAAATGATGTCACGGGTTTAGAAGCTTCTGATAATTTACATCATTTGAGTCAATTGGAGGTGTACCTGTGGATGTATTTCAAGGCCTACCTTCAAAGTCAGTGCCTCTTTGCTTGACATCATGGGAAAATCTAAATAAATCAGCCAAGACCTCAGAAAACCTCCAAATCAAATCAAATCAAATTTATTTATATAGCCCTTCGTACATCAGCTGATATCTCAAAGTGCTGTACAGAAACCCAGCCTAAAACCCCAAACAGCAAGCAATGCAGGTGGAGAAGCACGGTCCACAGGTCTGGTTCATCCTTGGGAGCAATTTCCAAACACCTGCAGGTACCACGTTCATCTGTACAAACAATAGTACGCAAGTATAAACACCATGGGACCACGCAGCCTTCATACCGCTCAGGAAGGAGAAGCGTTCTGTCTCCTAGAGATGAACGTACTTTGGTGCGAGAAGTGTGAATCAATCCCAGAACAACAGCAAAGGACCTTGTGAAGATGCTGGGGGAAGAGGCACACAAGTATCTGTATCCACAGTAAAAATGAGTCCTATGTCGACATAACCTGAAAGGCCGCTCAGCAAGGAAGAAACTACCGCTCCAAAACCGCCATAAAAAAGACAGACTACGGTATGCAACTGCACATGGGGACAAATATCGTACTTTTTGGAGAAATGTCCTCTGGTCTGATTAAACAAAAATAGAACTGTTTGGCCATAATGACCATCATTATGTTTGGAGGAAAAATGGGGATGCTTGCAAGCTGAAGAACACCATCCCAACCGTGAAGCACGGGGATGGCAGCATCATGTTGTGGGGGTGCTTTGCTGCAGGAGTGACTGGTGCACTTCACAAAATAGATGGCATCATGAGGAAGTAAAAGTATGTGGATATATTGAAGCAACATCTCAAGACATTAATCAGGAAGTTGAAGCTTGGTCGCAAATGGGTCTTCAAAATGGACAATGACCCCAAGCATACTTCCAAAGTTGTGGCAAAATAGCTTCACCCAACATATTGTGGGAAGCTTGTGGCAGGCTACCCGAAAAGTTTGACCCAAGATAAACAATTTAAAGGCAATGCTACCAAATACTAATTGAGTGTATGTAAACTTCTGACCCACTGGGAATGTGATGAAAGAAATAAAAGCTGAAATAAATCACTCACTACTATTATTTAGACATTTCACATTCTTAAAATAAAGTGGTGATCCTAACTGACCTAAGACAGGGAATTTTTATTTCGGATTGACTGTCAGGAATTGTGAAATGCTGAGTTTAACTGTATTTGGCTAAGGTGTATTTCAACTTCCGACTTCAACTGTTGATGATGCTTTTATAGTGGCTAATGGGGATCATAAGAAATACCAAATACTAAGGAGTGTGGCGCCTGTAGCTTGTTGTCTTGGGCCAATGACAAGTTATCAAACGGCACTAGGCTCTGGCTCTGGCTCTGTGTGTACCCTGGCAAGCAAGTAAGGAGATCATTGGATGATGGAATGAAAATTAAGGAATTAAAAGTTAAAGGTCCAATGCAGCCATTTTTATGTCAATATCAAGTCATTTCTGGGTAACAGTTTAGTATCTTACTGGGATTGTTTTCAATTAAAATGGTCAAAATAGAAACAAAAATAGCTTCTTAACAAATTCTCAAGAGTTTTGATAGGACTGTCATGGAGTGTTTGAGTGGGAAGGGGAAAAATTAAATGAGCTATTATTGGCAGAGAGGTTTGGAAGTCTCTTTCTTATTGGACTATTAATTAATTTACCGCATGGTAATGTCGCCATGGAAGGCCAATACTTCTTCCAACCAAAACAGGGCAACATTTTTCAAACAGGACTAACAACGTTACGCCTACAACGTGTTCTCTACCAGGATCTGTATCGAAGTCCATATATTGAGTATCCTTAAATACACATGATATTGGTTTATCTTGGTCGTGAACACGTTGTAGGCCTAACATGTCATTTATGATTGGTAATCCAGGCCAGAACATGTGCCACTTAGAATACATATCTCAAAACAGTATAATTTGTCATCTGGTTAGAAGTTAGGCTAGTGGTTAAGAGTGTTGATCCAGTAACCGAAAGGTTTGAATCCCTTGGCCGACTAGGTGAAGCAGAAAAAAAAATGTTAATGTGCCGTGAGCAAGGCACTTAACCTGTGAGTGTCTTCTAAATGACCCAAAAATAAATGTAGTCGCACAATTAATTACATAATAGCACAACAATTGTTACCGTGTGTGTGTGTGTGTGTGTGTGTGTGTGTGTGTGTGTGTGTGTGTGTGGAGGGCACAAAAAAAAGTAGAGACCCCCGGCTGTCACGGTATAATTCGCACTCTGGTTACTTTTATTTATTTTTATTTATTTTATTTCACCTTTATTTAACCAGGTAGGCTAGTTGAGAACACCTTTATTTAACCAGGTAGGCTAGTTGAGAACACCTTTATTTAACCAGGTAGGCTAGTTGAGAACACCTTTATTTAACCAGGTAGGCTAGTTGAGAACACCTTTATTTAACCAGGTAGGCCAGTTGAGAACACCTTTATTTAACCAGGTAGGCTAGTTGAGAACACCTTTATTTAACCAGGTAGGCTAGTTGAGAACACCTTTATTTAACCAGGTAGGCTAGTTGAGAACACCTTTATTTAACCAGGTAGGCTAGTTGAGAACACCTTTATTTAACCAGGTAGGCTAGTTGAGAACACCTTTATTTAACCAGGTAGGCTAGTTGAGAACACCTTTATTTAACCAGGTAGGCTAGTTGAGAACACCTTTATTTAACCAGGTAGGCTAGTTGAGAACACCTTTATTTAACCAGGTAGGCTAGTTGAGAACACCTTTATTTAACCAGGTAGGCTAGTTGAGAACACCTTTATTTAACCAGGTAGGCTAGTTGAGAACACCTTTATTTAACCAGGTAGGCTAGTTGAGAACACCTTTATTTAACCAGGTAGGCTAGTTGAGAACACCTTTATTTAACCAGGTAGGCTAGTTGAGAACAAGTTCTCATTTGCAACTGCGACCTGGCCAAGATAAAGCATAGCAGTGTGAGCAGACAACACAGAGTTACACATGGAGTAAACAATTAACAAGTCAATAACTGTCACGTTCTGACCTTTATTTCCTGTGTTTTGTATTTAGTTAGTATGGTCAGGGCGTGAGTTGGGTGGGCAGTCTATGTTTGATTTTCTATGATTTGGGGTTTTCTATGTTTCAGCCTAGTATGGTTCTCAATCAGAGGCAGGTGTCATTAGTTGTCTCTGATTGAGAATCATACTTAGGTAGCCTGGGTGTCACTGTGTGTTGGTGGGTGATTGTTCCTGTCGTTGTGTTTTGCACCAGATAGGGCTGTTGAGGGTTTTCACACGTTTCTTGTTTTGTTGTATCAGTTGTTCATGAGTAAATTTACATATTAACAGAACCATGGACACTTACCACGCCGCATATTGGTCCTCTGATCCGTTTCGCCTCTCCTCTTCGAAAGAAGAGGAGGAAATCCCTTACAGAATCACCCACCCAACACGGACCAAGCGGCGTGGTAAACAGCAGCGACGACAGCAGCAGCAGCAGAAACAACAGCAACAACAGCGGCCAGCATCACAGGACTCCTGGACATGGGAGGAGATACTGAACGGAGAGGGACCCTGGGCAAAGGCTGGGGAACATCACCGCCAGAAAGCTGAGGGGGGCGATATGAGGAGGCAGCATGGCAGTGCGACAGGTACGAGAGGCAGCCCCCCAAAAAATGTTGGGGGGGGCAGACGAGGTGTGGTACTAAGCCAGGTAGCAGACCTGAGCTCACTCCTCGTGCTTATGATAAGCAGCGCATTACTGGTCAGGCACCGTGTTATGCGGTTAAGCGCACGGTGTCGCCAGTGCGTGTCCATAGCCCGGTGCGCTATAGGGCAGCCCCCCGAAAGTGCCTGCTCAGCGGGTCTGGTCGCCGGTACGCAGTTTTGGTCCAGGTAGAGGTGAGAGGGGAGAGGTGCGTGTAGTGAGCACTAGATCTCCTGTGCTTATCCACAGCCCGGTTCAACCTGTGCCTGCACTCTGGAGGGTCCGGGCTAGAGTAGTTGTCCAGCCTGGGGAAGTGGTGCCAAGGTTGCGCACCAGAGCTCCAGTGCTCCCCCACAGCCCGGTCCTTCAGGTGCCTCCTCCTAACACCAAGCCTCCTGAAGGTCTCCCCAGCCTGGTGGTTCCTGTGGCAGCCCCACGCACCAGGCTGTCTCTCCGTCTCTTCCCTGCAGGTGGTCCCGCCTGTCCGGCGCCGCTGCCGCCCGCCTGTCCGGCGCCACTGCCGGAGCCTCCCGCCTGTCCAGCGCCGCTGCCGGAGCCTCCCGCCTGTCCGGAGCCGCTGCCTCCCGCCTGTCCGGCGCCGCTGCCGGAGCCTCCTGCCTGTCCGGCGCCGCTGCCGGAGCCTCCCGCCTGTCCGGCGCCGCTGCCGGAGTCTCCCACCTGTCCGGCGCCGCTGCCGGAGTCTCCCGCCTGTCCGGCGCCGCTGCCGGAGTCTGAGGCGCCAGAGCCCCTCAGCCCAGAGGCGCCAGAGCTTCTGCCCCTCTGTCCAGAGCTTCTGCCCCTCTGTCCAGTTCCGCCCCTCTGTCCCGAGCTGCCCCTCTGTCCCGAGCTGCCCCTCTGTCCAGTGGGGTCATTGAGAGGGGTGGCCATGGTGAGAAAGCCACGGAGGCGGACAATAAGGCAGTCCAGGTTATCCTGCGCCGGCTCTGCGTGCTGTGTCTCCGGGGCGCTGGGAGGGTGCAGTGCGTCCTCTGCCTGCGCTCCGCTCGTGCCGGGCAAATGTGGGAGTGGAGCCTAGGGGAGAGGTGCGTGTAGTGAGCACTAGATCTCCTGTGCTTATCCACAGCCCGGTTCAACCTGTGCCTGCACTCTGGAGGGTCCGGGCTAGAGTAGTTGTCCAGCCTGGGGAAGTGGTGCCAAGGTTGCGCACCAGAGCTCCAGTGCTCCCCCACAGCCCGGTCCTTCAGGTGCCTCCTCCTAACACCAAGCCTCCTGAAGGTCTCCCCAGCCTGGTGGTTCCTGTGGCAGCCCCACGCACCAGGCTGTCTCTCCGTCTCCTCCCTCCCGCCTGTCCGGCGCTGCTGCCGGAGTCTCCCGCCTGTCCGGCGCTGCTGCCGGAGTCTCCCGCCTGTCCGGCGCCGCTGCCGGAGTCTGAGGCGCCAGAGCCCCTCAGCCCAGAGGCGCCAGAGCTTCTGCCCCTCTGTCCAGAGCTTCTGCCCCTCTGTCCAGTTCTGCCCCTCTGTCCCGAGCTGCCCCTCTGTCCCGAGCTGCCCCTCTGTCCAGTGGGGTCATTGAGAGGGGTGGCCATGGTGAGAAAGCCACGGAGGCGGACAATAAGGCGGACTAAGACAATGGTGAAGTGGGGTCCGCGTCCTGCGCCAGAGCCGCCACCGCGGACAGACGCCCACCCAGACCCTCCCCTATAGGTCAAGGTTTTGCGGCCGGAGTCCGCACCTTTGGGGGGGGGGGGGCTACTGTCACGTTCTGACCTTTATTTCCTGTGTTTTGTATTTAGTTAGTATGGTCAGGGCGTGAGTTGGGTGGGCAGTCTATGTTTGATTTTCTATGATTTGGGGTTTTCTATGTTTCAGCCTAGTATGGTTCTCAATCAGAGGCAGGTGTCATTAGTTGTCTCTGATTGAGAATCATACTTAGGTAGCCTGGGTGTCACTGTGTGTTGGTGGGTGATTGTTCCTGTCGTTGTGTTTTGCACCAGATAGGGCTGTTGAGGGTTTTCACACGTTTCTTGTTTTGTTGTATCAGTTGTTCATGAGTAAATTTACATATTAAAAGAACCATGGACACTTACCACGCCGCATATTGGTCCTCTGATCCGTTTCGCCTCTCCTCTTCGGAAGAAGAGGAGGAAATCCCTTACAATAACACAGTAGAAAACAAAGGGGGAGTCTATATACAATGTGTGCAAAAGGCATGAGGAGGTAGGCGAATAATTACAATTTTGCAGATTAACACTGGAGTGATAAATGATCAGATGGTCATGTACAGGTAGAGATATTGGTGTGCAAAAGAGCAGAAAAGTAAATAAATAAAAACAGTATGGGGATGAGGTAGGTGAAAATGGGTGGGCTATTTACCAATAGACTATGTACAGCTGCAGCGATCGGTTAGCTGCTCAGATAGCTGATGTTTGAAGTTGGTGAGGGAGATAAAAGTCTCCAACTTCAGCGATTTTTGCAATTCGTTCCAGTCACAGGCAGCAGAGTACTGGAACGAAAGGCGGCCAAATGAGGTGTTGGCTTTAGGGATGATCAGTGAGATACACCTGCTGGAGCGCGTGCTACGAATGGGTGTTGCCATCGTGACCAGTGAACTGAGATAAGGCGGAGCTTTACCTAGCATGGACTTGTAGATGACCTGGAGCCAGTGGGTCTGGCGACGAATATGTAGCGAGGGCCAGCCGACTAGAGCATACAAGTCGCAGTGGTGACCAATCACAAACAGGTAGGCTACTTAATATGGAGTTGTTGTAATTGTGTAGCTAGATAGCTTAACTAGCTTCTCTTCACGGTTTGATGCAGTCACAAGAAGTATTACGTAATCGGATTGGATGATAAATAACCTAGGTTTAGCAGCTAGAAGTTAGTAACTATTGTGAGTTGGCTTGGTTGCTGCTCTATCTCCCTCCTCCCCACTGCCTACACCCGTGTTGCCAGGTCAAGCAAAAATGTCTAACCCAATGACCACACAAAACCCGCCCAAAAGGCCTGAAAACTAGCCCAATTTTTCCATAACGCTATCGAGCCAATTAAAAAGGAATATCCTAGTAACTTGTAACGATGTTAGAAGCTAAATTCTGAGTTCCTCAAAATAATAATTAATGCCAGCTATGACATGACAATTGTGCCCACAAACTGTTACGGCCTACATAAAGCTGTCCCAACGGCAGAGCTTTTCAGCACCATGGAGTGAATCCTTACCACTGCTACACCTGGCTATCAGCGCAGTCTTGTCTGGCAGCAAAACAGTTCATTCAGCCTAATTTACTGCCTTTTTAAAAAACATAGCTGATATGGCTGACTTGCTTAAACAAATGTGGTTTCTACTGATGTACAAACTATGGCATAAGGGAATAATGATGAGAGTATAAGAGGCCATCCGTAATTTTGATTAAGACAATGACTGAGCTAAGATGGACGTAGTCAATATAACTATTTGTTCAGCAATTTTGAAATGTACAGCAAAAGAATTCAGAACATGGGCCGTTCTTACAGTATTCTCCCTGTACACCAAGTCAGAACCTGGCGTATTACATCATTTATGCTGCAGCATACAGTACAAGACATTTTTGGACTCACCATTGTGCTTTGCCCACTTGAACAGGAAGGTGGCACGCAGTCCTTATTGTGGGCAAATTTTGTCATGAAACTTAGTCATCAAAGTCTTGCATTCACCTGATTTAAAGTGCTTCCAAGACAACTGGGAACTCTGGAAAAAAACTAAATTGAATCATGACATCAGTCATTTTCAGGCCCAAGTTTCCGACTTGGAATTTCGAGTTAGATGACCATTAAAGACGTATTTTCCCAGTCGGAGTTCTCAGTTGTCTTGAACTCATGGAAGTCTAAAATTTCCCTGTTCCGAGTTTCCAGTTGTTTTGAATGCGGCAGAAGTCATGCTGGATTGACAGCATGGCCAATGTATTGAACCTTTTCTGGCCAATGGTGTTGCGTGTAAATGTTTATCCTTTTAAGTTTGGAAAAGAGACCCTTAAATCCAGACTTGGACCACATGCAAAATAGTGATTGCTTTGCAACACTTGCAGTTAGCGGTGGTGGAAAAAGTACCCAATTGCCATACTTGAGTAAAAGTAAAGATACCTTAATAATAGAAAATGAGTAACTTGAGTAACTTGAGTAAAAGTCTAAAAGTATTTGGTTTAAAATATACTTAAGTATCAAAAGTACATGTAATTACTCAAATATACTTAAGTATCAAAAGTCAAAGTCAAAATAAAAAATAAAATAAAATCCTTATAAGGATCGGACAATTTTTTTTCAATTTTCAAGTTTGTGGAAATGTGAAATTAATATAGGAGAATATAACACATTAATCTGGTAAAAGATAATACAAAGAAAAAGCATGCATTTTATTTATTATTTTTTAAATCTTTGAAATGCAAGAGAAAGGCCACAATGTATTATTCCAGTTTAGGCTCAATTTAGATTTTGGGCACTAGATGGCAGCAGTGTATGTGCAAAGCTTTAGACTGATCCAATGAACCATTGCATTACTGTTCAAAATGTTGTATCAAGTCTGCCCAAATATGTCTACTTGGTATATTGATACATTTTCAAGTTCATAACTGTGCTCTCTCTTCAATCAATAGCATGGTATTCTTTCACTGTAATAGCTACTGTAAATTGTACAGTGCAGTTAGATTAACGAGCTGGAATAATACATTATGGCCTTTCTCTTGCATTTCAAAGATGATGGTACAAAAAATATTTAAAAAAAATAAATTGTATTATCTTTATCCAGATCTAATGTGTAGCATTCTCCTACATTAATTTCACATTTCCACAAACTTCAAAGTGTTTCCTTTCAAATGGTATCAATAATATGCATATCCGTGCTTCAGGTCCTGGGCTACAGGCAGATAGATTTGGGTATGTCATTTTAGGTGAAAATTGAAAAAAAGGGTCTGATCCTTGACCAATTTGTGAAAGGCCTACTTATATATTTTGGAAATTTTGCACAGTGGACTATTTTCTTTTGGATTATGATACTCAACTGTACAACTGAACTGTAAAATTAAGCCTTTTTCTTTTCTCAGAGCTGAATTATTGGATTTTTGCTTACTTCTGGATTTCTTACTGGATTTTGAGACTGAACTCAACATGTACTTTTATTGGAGGACAAACACATTGTACCAAAACAGATATTTGTTTGTGTTTTAGACTGAGCCTATACATTTGAGATTATTGTCTGTGGGGTTGGTCCTTCAGATAGTTGAAATTTGAGACAAAATATCCACAGGAAATAATTATTAAACTGACTTCAAAACGCATCTCTCCAACTAGTCACAAACTGGTTAAATCAGCGTCGTTTCAAACCTAATTTTTCAATATCTGGAATCTGGAAAAGATTGAATTTGAAAAAAGTCAACCTAAATTGTTGTTTTGAGGTTGAAATTTCCACCACAGTTTTCGACGTAGACAAACTTATGAAATATTTAGAATGTGTAACTTTTGAACCCCCAATATCAGAGATTCAACATAATATCCACTATAAGAAAAATTAATAGACTGGAAAGCACCTCCTACTGGAGAGTTTAACCAAGCCCTTCACTGCTTAGCTTTGGTATTTTGTACTTGACTATAACCAATGTGCTATTGTGAGAATGACTGGTGAGGATCTCCATTTAATAGATTTACTGTTGCTATCGTAGTCATTCCAAATGAAATATAACCATACTTTATCAATTAAATATCATCAATTATGCTATTTAGGCCTTGGTTAATTTCAAATGGAATAAAAGTTAACATTACATATGTTGAATTCACCTCTCCATCTCAACCAAAAAGCTAAATTAAAGAATAGGATTGAATCAAATCAGACTTTATTTAAAGTGCATTTAAAGTTTGATTTTATTTAGTCCTATTCTTTAACTGATAATCAGCCTTAAAATGAATAACATCCATGGCCACATTTAGAGGATGCTTTAACAAATGTATTCTTATGCAATCAAAGAAAGAATCTATGTTCAGGGTCGCAGTTCTGTGGAATTCTTCACAATTGCTATGATAATCTGCACAGAATCTCAAACCGAATTGATCACTTGCACCATGTACAATAACTTTAATGTAACCTCAACTGCAATCAAGATAATTTGGTTGTGCCATTAGATGAAGCCAGTGCTAACACATTAAGTTGTTGTATAAATAAATAAATGTAATATCTGACATTGTAGTCTCATTTGAACTTGGTGCTTTTAATTGGTTGAAAGTGCAGTAATAGTACATTTATGTGACGACTAAACAAAACATCTGACAGATTTATCGGAATTTGGATGTGCTTTAGATGGTTGAAAGCATACTGATAGCACATTGTCTTTTTGAGTGGGTGAAAATATGTTGGAATATCATTGATCGACGTATCTACCAAATATCACCCAATTCTTCACATTGAAATGACGTGGTGTGCCCACTGGGCTGTGTTTGGCAATGAAGATTGGTTTGCTCATCACCAAAGGCACAAGACAGAAGTACATGCACATAATGCATGCATACTAACCGAAGTCTTGCAGGTGTTAGTCTTAAAAGGCTCTCAGTCACATATAAAGTTATAACAGCAATTACAGTTATTTTAACAGTAACGTTCCATCTTCAGCCATTGCTGAGATTAGTACTTGGCCAATGACTGTAACTGTTTTAGAAACACATGTCTCGTGTTGGACGGTAACCGTAATTGTTTGACTGTTCTGATTGAAACATGGTTGTTTGCATCACCTAGCAGTACCCAAGTAAGTATTACAGTACATCCTATTGTTTGATGCTCCCTCCATGGCTCACCCACTCCAATCTAATACAAATATGGATTACCCGGCTGTGCACCCGCATGGCACGCTCTCACCTCTAGATAGGTAAACACAGACTGTCTGCAATCGGAACACTTCCTGGGAGAATCTAAATTGTATACTCCTCACGTCCTTTCTCCTTGCCGCTTCCTCAAAATCCTTTGGAGGTCAGAGGGGAGTAGGGTCAAAGGAAAGATTGTGTTCACAGTCACTTTGCTCATCTTGACCTCAAAATCATCTGGGCATATTGGAGAGAGTGGATCGTGCCATTCCTATTCACTGTTTGGAGAGTGGTTCGTGCCACTGCTCCAAATTTCTGTGACATGGTGAGGTTGGACCCAGGTGCAGAGAAGAGACCAGACGAGGAATCAGTGGTTAAGGGTAAACATAATACTTCACTAAGAACAGTAACCGCAGGATCAGAGTAAACTTGAGGCAAACCAACAAACACTACATCTCAAACACTGACTCAGTAACCAAACAGTAAACAATTCAAACTTCTGCAAAGCATAACAGAAAACATACTTCTTTTAACAGGGAAATTCTAATGAGTAATAGAACACACCTAAGTGTCATAATTGTCTCTAGGATGGTATCTGCCACCCTCTGGTGACAGGTGGAACCATGACAATCTCACACTTCAGGAAGACATCAGCTCATGACCTTGGGACTATAAGGTTCTATCTCCACAAAGCACAGTTCTGAGATATGGAGCATCAAAGTTGTCACATCCCAGATCTCTGTAGTGAATTCTTCTTTCATATCTTCTTTCATAAAGGTGTCTAAAGTACAGAGTATCAAAATCCTGAGACATTTGTAAATCCTTTTTAGGGGGGTTCAATCGCAGATATAAACTTATGACTCTGAAATGTCAATTTGGGTTAGCCACACTTCAAAATTATAATTTGTTTTGGAGGGGGGAGAAGCAGTTACAGGTATATTATCCATTTCAAATTATAAGTTTATAAAACATGTACCCGTAGGCTGCCATTTTTTTTGTATTATTTAGAGGCTTCTCACACAGTGCAATAGCAACAAAGCTGACATAGTAGGCCAAATCAAAGTGACATACCAAAATTTGCTGCTTGATACGCACTAGCTCAGCACCGGGATTAAAATTATAGTTTCATGTCAAATCATACAGCAGTTACTAAGCGAAAACCATCTACTACAGCCATCTTTACCTCTGTAATGAGTTGGAAAAAGTCCTGCTGTTTCCTGCAGCTGCGTCAATGTGTTCTCCACAGAGAGGAAAAGGCGACGTGAGAGGTTACACTCTCGCCAAAATCTGTCAAAAATAAGACCTACGCGTTTCAATGGTCTTATTTTGCACTCCCATCTTGTCATCATTCTATACAGATCTCTACTCTCCATAAAGCCAGTCAGCCATTCAAACAGCCGTCCCACCCGCTCCCAGGCATCTGCATCATCCTAAAGTCATCCCTTTAATACCGCTAAACCGTATTTGCCTTTTAATAGGGATTGGAATGATTTTAATAGCTTATTTTAAATTGTTGGTGTTGAGCTAGGGTATGGAGACTGAGTATGGACATGCCATTTTGATTCCCAGTTACAATCTTTTTCAATTTTGGGCCAAATAGACATTGTGTGAGCAATAATAGGACCAAAGCGTAGTTATATTGTTTAAGGGATATATCAGTGAAGACCACATCTTCCAGGGCAATAGGAGACACCATATTTCTCTCTATACTTAGCCAGGGGGCGGAAGAATCATGTCTAAACCAATTCAGGATGGGATGAAATTCTAGTGCCTGGAAATACAATTTAAAGTTTGGTACGGATAGTCCTCCTAAGTCTTTCCCACTTTGCAAGTTTGTTAATTTTATCTGGGCTCTCTTACCTTGCCATATACATTTCTTATGCACACTATGGATTTTATCCCAATAGCCTGAAGGGGGAAACATGGAAAGCATTGAACTACAGAAATTCAGTCGTGGCAATATATTCACTTTGACAATAGATATTCTGCTCCTTAAAACAACTGGGATATTAGTCTGTTCTGTTAAAGTTTCAGGCACTGTTTTTTTCTATTACCAGATATTTAAAATGGGAAACGAGTGGGATTCCATAAGTATAGATGGAGACCTCCATCGGGGTCTTGAGAGGCAGTAGGGCAGATTTGGTTAGATGCATTTTATAAATTGAGATGGAGGTGAATTTGTCTGATCTTCGAAAGCTTTTGGGAGGGATTGGGATACATTATCTAAATAAAGTAAGATATTGTCAGTGTATAATTAGATGACGTGATATGTAGAATTGAAAGATATGGGTGTAATTTCTTTCGATTGTCGAATTGCCAGGGCCAGGGTCTCCAGTGACAAAAATTACAGAGGTGAGATGGGATCACCTTGCCTGCTACTTTTAGTTTTTTTCTGAACAAAAAAAAGCAGGTATTACCTGTTATTACTATGGCTGAGGAATTGAAGTATAGTATTGTAATCATATAATGAAATTGGAATCCCATACGTTCCAAAACCGATCAACAATATGACCATTCTTGTCTATCAAAAGCTTGTTCTGTGTCCAGAGATAGATCTGCCAAAAGAGCTTTGGTTTCTGATGAAGCATATTAGATACGTAATAGACAGCTTATCTGAGGAGAATAGTTTTTTTAACAAACCCGCTTTGGTCCAAATGTACCAATTTGTGTGAATTTCGAGACAGGATGACAACATTTTTGAAAATAGTTTAATATCTGTGTTTATCAAAGATAGAGGGTGATAGTGAGAGCACTGGCTGGCATCCTTACCTCTTAAAAAATAAATAAAAGCTAAATTAGTGCTGTATGTTAAATCCTTTCCAAGTAACCTTTGTGAACGGCTCATTTCAACTGAAAGTGAACATAATTGGTTCCAAAATGTTAAATAGATCTCAGAAGGAATACCGTCACAACCAGGTGATTTGCCTTTATTCATGTTATCCAATGCCCTTTTGAGTTCATGGAGAGAGATTTGGGTTCCCAACAAGCCGGCTTCCTGAGTTGAAAGAAGAGGAGTTCATATTTTTTTTAAAGGAGTCGTTCTCACTTGATGTGGATTTACAGTCAGAGCTGCACAATTCTATATAGAAACAAGATAATCTTTGGTTGATTAATTTGGGTTCTGATTGTAATTCATCCGATTCAGATTTAATAGTTGAAATATCATTACTGCGAGGCTTGTTAGTCAGTAGACGACTGGGTCGATTACCATGGAAGTAAGGGTCTAACTCGATGGATGGCAAATTATGCTCTGCCTTAATGTATTTGGTTCAGTCTTGACTTTGAAGAGAGTAGTCACTACCTGGTAGTAGAGTAGTCGCTCTAATGTCATAAACAACTTTTTTGTGTGATTTATTCAGCCCGGATGCAAATGAAGTTGCATTATTTTTAGTAAAACCTTTAATGGCGTCCCATATAATCAGAAGACCGTTGACTGAATTTTTGTTAATGATTATGAATTCATTCAACTCAGTTTCAAATTGTTCACAGAGAGTATAATTTTTTTGTAAGGAAACATTAAAGCACCATCTTGTGGCTCTTTTAGGAGATTCTGACATTTGTATCTGGCAATATGTCGAATTTCTATTTTCTTGATTAAAAGAAAATAGAGGAGTAGATAATAGCACAAACTCGATTCGGGAGAATCTTTTGTGCCTGTTTGAATAGATGGTGTACTCTTTAACTTTAGGGTTATGAGCTCACTAGGCATCAATTAGGTTGTCATCAGAGAATATATGTTAAACAGCCTCGGCTGCCTGTGGATTGTAGTTGGTCTTATTAGACTTGTCCCACACGTCCAGAATGGCATTCATGTCTGTTCCAATAACCAGTTGGACTTCTGTTCATTCTAACAATATGCTGTTCAGAGAATCCAAAAAATGCAGGATCATATCAATTTGGACCATACACATGAATAAAAACCTATTTTCTTTCCATTGTGGGTACATTTAAGGAAAGGAATTCTGCCTTCTTGGTTTGTGCCTTTACCAAAGATGGTGTAAGTTTCTTATTTATCATGGTTCAGTTTAAGAAAAATTGAATAGCACATTTTTACGAAGATGGAGTCAGAACACATCATCAATTACGTTAAGAAATGTATTAGGATCATCAGATGAATTACTGTCATCACTGAATAGTGATCTTACTAAGATTTCTGACAGTGTTGTTTTTTTGTCATGTTCTGACCTTAGTACCTTTGTTTTGTCTTTGTTTTAGTATGGTCAGGGTGTGAGTTGGGTGGGTTGTCTATGTTAATTTTTCTATGATTTGGTATTTCTGTGTTTGGCCTGGTATGGCTCTCAATCAGAGGCAGCTGTCAATCGTTGTCCCTGATTGAGAACCATACTTAGGCCGCCTGTTTTCACCCTTGAGTCGTGGGTGATTATTTTCTGTTTTCTGTTTTGTGTCTGCACCAGACAGAACTGTTTCGGTTTCATTTCGTTCTGTTTGTTTAATTCTTTAGTGTTCTGAGTTATAATAAATATCATGAACACTTACCACGCTGCGCATTGGTCCTCCGATCCCCCCTACTACTCCTCCTCCTCGTCAGAGGAGGAAGACAACCGTTAAATTTTTTGCCTGCTTGCCATTAATGCTGACTAGACTAGACCATACCTAGATGGCAAAGGCTTATTCTGCTCAGTCCGCCTGTATCTGTTCAGGCTTGTGATTGTATTGCAGATAGATTCTTATAGCGCTAAATTGAAATGGGTTTATGCAGATAGAACTTTCTAGTTGATTCTCATTTAAAGTATACTTTAAAAATGTTTTTAGCGAACTTCAATCATATGTAGAATCATCTAACTGTCAATTATGTGACCAACTCATTTTTGACAAAAATGTCAGATAGAACCTTATAGTCCCAAAGTCTTGAGCTGTGCATGGTCTGCAGGGTTGACCTTTGTGTTAACATGCGTGATATCTGACGCTTCTCTGATGGTGCTTACCCTGTTTGCCACAAACGTCTGACATCTTTTGGTCTCATTCTTGATGTACTTCAAGACAAATTCACCATCTGTCCAAATTGTAGATTTCTCCAGTGGAAGCTGTAGCTCTGTAGCCGGCATCCTTTCAACACTCAGCACTGCTGCAGCAAGTTCCATGCTTTGTATTGTCATCCATTTCAACGGTGCTACTCTTGCCTTTCCCATTATGAAAGCTAAGTGCACCTGATCTTCAGACGTTGTCAGTCTTAAGTAGCTTACGATGCCGTACCCTGATTTACTTGCATCACAGAAATGTTGCAGTAGGGCTGACTTGATCTTTCCAAAGTTCTTTGACTTGATGCACCTGTCAATGCTGAAGCCCTCCATCTGCTGTAGCCCTACCAGCCACCTTTGCCTTGGTTAAGCTGGGATAACTCCTGCAGGATGTGCTTTTTCAGTGAATTTGAATGAAGCAAGAAATCCAAGGGGATCTTACACACAACTAACAGTAGACAGAATACCTCTCCTGATAAAGGATTGATTCTTCATGGACACTTGAAACTTGGCGTATTCTCTTCCACACACACCACTAAACCCCCATGGCTCATTCTAAAGATAGGTGTTCTTTGTCCAAGTCGAGGTCCTTCACCTCCTTTTCTCTTTCTGCCTGGAATCAAGGCCAACCCAGCTAGTCTTTTGCTGATCCATTTTGTCAAGAGAAAACAACCCTTTGCATAGACAGTCCTGAGTTCTTCACACAGCGCTATGGCTTGCCTTTCATTGTAGATGACTTCAACAGTCATCTACATAGAAGTTGTCATTAATGGTGTCAATTTCCTCAGCTAAGAAGCTGCTCTTGTTGTCCTCTGCAGTCTTCTTTAGGGCATAACTAGCATAACTGGATGGGGGATTGGAATGCGGAGAAAGCCTGTCTGTTGCTGTTACCTTGACTTGATGAATACCTGCCTTCTATGGCTGCCATCATGGAGAAAAGTAATAACTCTTCAATTCAAAAGGCAGTGCTATGGATGCAAGGACTGACCATGATAGTTTTAACTAAGTTTTTAGGCTATAGAGTATTTGTTTTTCATTTACTTTGTTTACAAACATTGGAGTAAAACATGTTTATATTTTGGTTTCCAATGGGCTAAGCTCATAAGCCATTTCTAAGTTGTATTCTTCAAGGCTCAATGGGTACATATCATTCCTTTTCCAAAAATGGATGTAGCAACTACTGATTGCCCCTTCAACATGCAACATGTCAGGATCACTCTGTTTGGCACTCTGTTGCATCTTCCACTGGTGCTTCTAATCCTACTACCATTGTTTCTTCAACATTACTTCCTTCTTACACTCTTCTCACCGCCTAGGAGGCGCACTGGACACCGCTTATTCTTGCCACGGTCTCCTTCACCACAACAGGGCACTTAAGGAATTTGGGCGCATATTCACCACCACAGTTGCAGCATTTAACCTCAGCTGGCATACGATGTACAAATATACCCACAATGCATGGGTTTGGGCACGAAGGCTCTTACAGGGTATCTCACATAACCCCAAAATACGTGAGAAGGGAGCGACCCCTTCTTCAAAGAACAATAGAATGGATACAGGTCAGTCGGGGTGCACCAACCACTCAATCTATTTCTTCAGTTATATCCTGTGCATTCCCTTCTGGCGCCATGCCAGGGATAACCCCCTTCATAGGTGCCCTGCTTCGAAGATCCACACACATTACAATCCAATAACGTTTTGAGGCGCAAAGCACGCTCCTTCTGCTCTACAGACACACGTAAATCCAAAATAAGCCCACTTCTTATTACCACTGACACCACCTCATCCAATGCATCTGTGATTTTCACAGAGATGTCAAAAACTGTCAGAACTATGCTAGGATTTACTAGATTTCACCACCACTTTACTTCTCCTTTGCTTTGTTGTTCACCATTGTAATCCATTCCATCTCCACTCAATGACCCATCAGTTTCAAACAGAACATCCGCTTCAGCCACGTTTCCTTGCTGTTCCTGCTCCTAGTGACAGACGTGCTGAGTCACCTCTACCGCCATCTTTACCCATAACCCCCTTATGCTAGCCTGCAGGTAAACCCAAAAGGTGGCCACTAGGTGTCACAATAGCAATAAGAGGGATTCCCCACAAATAAAGAGTACAGTATGTTTCCAATATATACTGTACATAAGCATTTCTATACAATTTCTTTTCCAAATCAAAATGGCTCTTACAGCATTGTTAATAAATCGCCAATTCAAATTGTATTGGTCACGTACATATGGTTAGCAAATGTTAATGTGAGTTCAGTGAAATGCTTGTGCTTCTAGTTCCCGAGAGTGCAGTAATATCTAACAAGTAATCTAACAATTCCCAACAGCTACCTAATACACACAAATCTAAAGGGATGGAATAAGAATATATACATATAAATATATGGATGAGCGATGGCCAAGTGGCATAGGCGAGGTGCAATAGGTAGTATAAGGTACAGTATATACATATGAAATGAGTAATGTAAGATATGTTAACATTATTAAAGTGGCATTGTTTAAAGTGACTAGTGATCCATTTATTAAAGTGGCCAGTGATTTGAGCCTCTATGTAGGCAGCAGCCTCTCTGAGTTAGTGATGGCTGTTGTAGCAGTCTGATGGCCTTGGGATAGAAGCTGTTTTTCAGGCTCTCGGTCCCAGCTTTGATGCAGCTGTACTGACTTCGCCTTCTGGATGGTAGCGGGGTGAACAGGCAGTGGCTCGGGTGGTTTTTGTCCTTGATGATCTTTTTGGCCTTCTTGTGACATCGGGTGGTGTAGGTGTCCTTGAGGGCAGGTAGTTTGCCCCCGGTGATGCGTTGTGCAGACCACACCCCCTACTGGAGAGCCTTGCGGTTGAGAGAGGTGCAGTTGCCGTGCCAGGATGTGATAAAGCCAGACAGGATGCTCTCGATTCTGCATCTGTAAAAGTTTGTCAGGGTTTTAGGTGACAAGCCACATTTCTTCAGCCTCCTGAGCTGTTGCGCCTTCTTCACCACACTGTCTGTGTGGGTGGACCATTTCAGTGTTTCTGTGATGTGTACGCCGAGAAACTTTTCACCTTCTCCACTACTGTCCCTTTGATGTGGATGGGGGGTGCTCCCTCTGCTGTTTCCTAAAGTCCACGATCATCTCCTTTGTTTTGTTGACGTTGAGTGAAAGGTTGTTTTCCTGACACCACACTCCGAGTGCCAGTGTTGAGTTTATTTTATTGTTTTATTATTATTTCACCTTTATTTAACCAGGTAGGCTAGTTGAATACAAGTTCTCATATTCAACTGCGACCTGGCCAAGATAAAGCAAAGCAGTTCAACACATACAACACAGAGTTACACATGGAATAAACAAACTTACAGTCAATAATACAGCAGAAAAATCTATATACAGCATGTGCAAATGAGGTAGAATAAGAGAGGTAAGGTAATAAATAGGCCATGGTGGCGAAGTAATTACAATATAGCAATTAAACACTGGAATGGTAGAATGTGCAGAAGATGAATGTGTAAGTAGAGATACTGGGTGCAAAGGTGCAAGATAAATTAATAAATGCAGAATGGGGATGAGGTAGATTGCATGGGCTATTTACAGATGAGCTACAGTTGGTGCTTAAAGCTAGTGAGGGAGGTTAGAGACTCCAGCTTTAGTGATTTTTGCAGTTCGTTCCAGTCATTGGCAGCAGAGAACTGGAAGGAGAGGCGGCCAAAGGAAGAATTTGGGGGTGACCAGTGAGATATATCTGCTGGAGCGTGTGCTACGGGTGGGTGCTGCTATGGTGACCAGTGAGCTGAGATAAGGCGGGGCTTTACCTAGCAGAGACTTGTAGATGACCTGGAGCCAGTGGGTTTGGCGACGAGTATGAAGCGAGGGACAGCCAACGAGAGTATACAGGTTGCAGTGGTGGATAGTATATGGAGCTTTGGTGACAAAACAGATGGCACTGTGATAGACTGCATCCAAATTGTTGAGTAGAGTGTTGGAGGCAATTTTGTAAATGACATTGCCGAAGTCGTGGATCGGTAGGATGGTCAGTTTTACGAGGGTATGTTTGACAGCATGAGTAAAGGATGCTTTGTTGCAAAATAGGAAGCCGATTCTAGATTTAATTTTGTATTGGAGATGGTTAAAGTCTGGAAGGAAAGTTTACAGTCTAACCAGACACCTAGGTATTTGTAGTTGTCCACATATTCTAAGTCAGAACCGTCCAGAGTAGTGATGCTGGACGGGCAGGCAGGTGCAGGCAGCGATCGATTGAAGAGCATGAATTTAGTTTTACTTGCATTTAAGAGCAGTTGGAGGCCATGGAAGGAGAGTTGTATGGCACTGAAGCTCATCTGGAGGTTATTTAACACAGTGTACAAAGAAGGGCCAGAGGTATACAGAATGGTGTCAACTGCATAGAGGTGGATCAAAGAATCACCAGCAGCAAGAGCGATATCATTGATGTATACAGAGAAGAAAGTCGGCCCGAGAATTGAACCCTGTGGCACCCACATAGAGACTGCCAGAGGTCCGGACAACAGGCCCTCCAATTTGACATACTGAACTCTATCAGAGAAGTAGTTGGTGAACCAGGCGAGGCAATCATTTGAGAAACCAAGGCTGTTGAGTCTGCCAATAAGAATGTTGTGATTGACAGAGTTTAAAGCCTTAGACAGGTCGTTGAATACGGCTGCACAGTAATGTCTCTTGGCGGTTATGATATCGTTTAGGACCTTGAGTGTGGCTGAGGTGCACCCATGACCAGATTGCATAGCGGAGAAGGTACGGTGGGATTTGAAATGGTTGGTAATCTGTTTGTTAACTTGGCTTTCGAGGACCTTAGAAAGGCAGGGTAGAATAGATATAGGTCTGTAGCAGTTTGGGTCTAGAGTGTCTCCCCCTTAGGAGGACGGGATGACCATGTCAGCTTTCCAATCTATGTGAATCTCAGGCGATACGAAAGAGAGGTTGAACAGGCTAGTAATATGGGTTGCAACAATTTTGGCAGATAATTTTAGAAAGAAAGGGTCCAGATTGTCTAGCCCGGCTGATTTGTTGGGGTCCAGATTTGGCAGCTCTTTCAGAACATCAGCTATCTGGATTTGGGTGAAGGAGAAATGGGGGAGGTTTGGGCGAGTTGCTGTGGGGAGCGCAGGTCTGTTGACTGGGGTAGGGGTAGCCAGGCGGAAAGCATGGCCAGCCATAGAAAAATGCTTATTGAAATTCTCAATTATAGTGGATTTATCGGTGGAAACAGTGTTTCCTAGCCTCAGTGCAGTGGGCAGCTAGGAGGAGGTGTTCTTATTCTCCATGGACTTTACAGTGTCCCCAAACTTTTTTGAGTTTGTGCTACAGGATACACATTTCTGCTTGAAAAAGCTAGCCTTAGCTTTCCTAACTGCCTGTGTATATTTGTTCGTAACTTCCCTGAAAAGTTGCATATCACGGGGGCTGTTCGATGCTAATGCAGAACGCTACAGGATGTTTTTGTGCTGGTCAAGGGCAGTCTGGTCTGGAGAGAACCAAGGGCTATATCTGTTCCTGGTTCTACATGTTTTGAATGGGGCATGCTTATTTAAGGTGGTGAGGAAGGCACTTTTAAAGAATAACCAGGCATCTTCTACTGACAGGATGAGGTGAATGTCCTTTCAGGTCGATTAGAAAGGCCTGCTCGCTGAAGTGTTTTAGGGAGCGTTTGACAGTGATGAGGGGTGGTCGTTTGACCGCAGACCCATTACGGATGCAGGCAATGAGGCAGTGTTCGCTGAGATCTTGGTTGAAAACAGCAGAGGTGTATTTGGAGGGCAAGTTGGTTAGGATGATATCTATGACGGTGCTCGTGTTTACAGATTTGGGGTTGTACCTGGTGGGTTCATTAATAATTTGTGTGAGATTGAGGGCATCAAGCTTAGATTGTAGGATGGCCGGGGTGGTAAGCATGTCACAGTTTAGGTCACCAAGCAGCACGAGCTATGAAGATAGATGGGGGGGCAATCAATTCACATATGGTGTCCAGGGCACAGCTGGGGGCAGAGGGTGGTCTATAGCAAGCGGCAACAGTGAGAGACTTGTTTCTGGAAAGATGGATTTTTAAAAATAGAACTTCGAATTGTTTAGGTACAGACCTGGATAGTAAGACAGAATTCTGCAGGCTCTCTCTGCAGTCGATTGCAACACGGCCCCCTTTGGCAGTTCTATCTTGTCGGGAAATGTTATAGTTAGGGATGGAAATTTCAGGGTTTTTGGTGAATCCTAAACCAGGATTCACACATGGCTAGGACATCCGGGTTGGCAGAGTGTGCTAAAGCAGTGAATAAAACAAACTTAGGGAGGAGGCTTCTAATGTTAACATGCATGAAACCAAGGCTTTTACGGTTACAGAAGTCAACAAATGAGAGCACCTAGGGAGTAGAAATGGAGCTAGGCACTTCAGGGCCTGGATTAACCTCTACATCACCAGAGGAACAGAGGAGGAGTAGGATGAGGGTACGGCTAAAGGCTATCAGGACTGGTAGTTTAGTGCGTTCAGAGCAGAGAGGTAAAAGAGCAGGTTTCTGGGCGTAAGAGAATAGATTCAAGGCATAATGTACAGACAGAGGTACGGTAGGATGTGAGTACATTGGAGGTAAACCTAGGCATTGAGTAATGATGAGAGAGATATTGTCTCTAGAGACGTTTAAACCAGGTGATGTCACCGCATATGTGGGAGGTGGAACTAAATGGTAGGTTAAGGCATATTGAGCAGGGCTAGAGGCTATACATTGAAATAAGACAAGAGTTAACACGTTTAATTGTCTTACTCACGTTGGCCACGGAGAAGGAGAAGGGGGTGCTGGATTCCTTGTCCTTGCGATGGTGCCACTGTATTTTCCTCAAAGCAGGCAAAGAAGGTGTTTGTCTGGAAGCAAGACGTTGGTGTCCGTGACGTGGCTGGTTTTATTTTTGTAGTCCGTGATTGCCTGTAGACCCTGCTATATACGTTTTGTGTCTGAGCCGTTGAATTGAACTCCACTTTGTCCCTAAACCGACATTTCACTTGTTTGATTGCCTTGCGGGGGGGAATAACTACACTCTTTATATTCGGCCAAATTCCCAGCCCCCTTTCCATGATTAAATGCGGTGGGAGATATACAGTGGCTTGCAAAAGTATTCACCCCCGTGGCATTTTTCCTATTTTGTTGCCTTACAACCTGGAATTAAAATGGATTTTTTGGGGGGGTTGTATCATTTGATTTACACAACATGCCACTTTGAAGATACAAAATATTTTTTCTTGTGAAACAAACAAGAAATAAGACAAAAAAATGAAAACTTGAGCGTGCATAACTATTCACCACCACCAAAGTAAATTCTTTGTAGAGCCACCTTTTACAGAAATTACAGCTGCAAGTCTCTTGTGGTATGTCTCTATAAGCTTAGCACATCTAGCCACTGGGATTTTTGCCCATTCTTCAAGGCAAAACTGCTCCAGCTCATTCAAGTTGGATGGGTTCCGCTGGTGTACAGCAATCTTTAAGTCATACCACAGATTCTCAATTGGATTGAGGTCTGGGCTTTGACAGGGCCATTCCAAGACATTTAAATTTTTCCCCTTAAACCACTTGAGTGTTGCTTTAGCAGTACGCTTAGGGTCATTGTCCTGCTGGAAGGTGAGCCTCCATCCTCGTCTCAAATCTCTGGAAGACTGAAACAGGTTTCCCTCAAGAATTTCCCTGTATTTAGTGCCATCCATCATTCCTTCAATTATGACAAGTTTTCCAGTCCCTGCCGATGAAAAACATGGGAAGGTGTTCTCGGAGTGATGAGAGGTGTTGGGTTCGCACCAGACTTAGCGTTTTCCTTGATGGCCAAAAAGCTACATTTTAGTCTCATCTGACCAGAGTACCTTCTTCCAAATGTTTGGGGAGTCTCCCACATGCCTTTTGGCGAACACCAAATGTGTTTGTTTATTTTTTCTTTAAGCAATGGCTTTTTTCTGGCCCTTCTTCTGTAAAGCCCAGCTCTGTGGAGTGTATGGCTTAAAGTGATCCTATGGACAGATGCTCCAATCTGCCCTGTGGAGCTTTGTAGTTCCTTCAGGGTTATCTTTGGTCTCTTTGTTGCCTCTCTGATTAATGCATTCCTTGCCTGGTCCATGAGTTTTGGTGGGCGGCCCTCTCTTGGCAGGTTTGTTGTGGTGCCATATTCTTTCCATGTTTTAATAATGGATTTAATGGTGCTCCGTGGGATGTTCAAAGTTTCTGATCTGTACTTCTGCTTGGTCTTCACGGTGCCTCTTTCTTGGTGGTGCCCCTTGCTTAGTGGTGTTGCAGAGTCTGGGATCTTTCCGAACAGGTGTATATATACGGAGATCATGTGACACTTAGATTGCACACAGGTGGACTTTAGTTGACTAATTATGTGACTTCTGAAGGTAATTGGTTGCACCAGATCTTATTTAGGGGCTTCATGGCAAAGGTGGTGAATATATACAGTGGGGAGAACAAGTATTTGATACACTGCCGATTTTGCAGGTTTTCCTACTTACAAAGCATGTAGACGTCTGTAATTTTTTATCATAGGTACACTTCAACTGTGAGAGACGGAATCTAAAACAAAATCCAGAAAATCACATTGTATGATTTTTAAGTAATTAATTTGCATTTTATTGCATTACATAAGTATTTGATCACCTACCAACCAGTAAGAATTCCGTCTCTCACAGACCTGTTAGTTTTTCTTTAAGAATCCCTCCTGTTCTCCACTCGTTACCTGTATAAAAAGACACCTGTCCACACACTCAATCAAACAGACTCCAACCTCTCCACAATGGCCAAGACCAGAGAGCTGTGTAAGGACATCAGGGTTAAATTGTAGACCTGCACAAGGCTGGGATGGGCTACAGGACAATAGGCAAACAGCATGGTGAGAAGGCAACAACTTTTGGCGCAATTATTAGAAAATGGAAGAAGTTCAAGATGACGGTCAATCACCCTCGGTCTGGGGCTCCATGCAAGATCTCACCTCGTGGGGCATCAATGATCATGAGGAAGGTGAGGGATCAGCCCAGAACACCATCCCAACCGGGAAGCATGGAGGTGGAAACATCATTCTTTGGGGATGCTTTTCTGCAAAGGGGACAGGACAAGTGCACCATATTGAGGGGAGGATGGATGGGGCCATGTATCGTGAGATCTTGGCCAACAACCTCCTTCCCTCAGTAAGAGCATTGAAGATTGGTCGTGGCTGGGTCTTCCAGCATGACAACGACCCGAAACACACAGCCAGGGCAACTAAGGAGTGGCTCCGTAAGAAGCATCTCAAGGTCCTGGAGTGGCCTAGCCAGTCTCCAGACCTGAACCCAAAAATAACATCTTTGGAGGGAGCTGAAAGTCCGTATTGCCCAGCGACAGCCCCGAAACCTGAAGGATCTGGAGAAGGTCTGTATGGAGGAGTGGGCCAAAATCCCTGCTGCAGTGTGTGCAAACCTGGTCAAGAACTACAGGAAACGTATGATCTCTGTAATTGCAAACAAAGGTTTCTGTACCAAATGTTAAGTTCTGCATTTCTGATGTATCAAATACTTATGTCATGCAATAAAATGCAAATTAATTACTTAAAATTCATACAATGTGATTTTCTGGATTTTTGTTTTAGATTCCGTTTTCTCACATTTGAAGTGTACCTATGATTTAAAAAATGACAGACCTCTACATGCTTTGTAAGTAGGAAAACCTGCAAAATCGGCAGTGTATCAAATACTTGTTCTCCCCACTATATACACGCACCACTTTTCCGTTGTTAATCTTTCTGAAACAAGTAATTTTTTTGTATGTCCATTACTTGAAATCCGAATTAAAATCAATTGAAATTACAGGTTTTAACGCAATAAAATAGGAAAAACGGCAAGGGGGATGAATACTTTTGCAAGGCACTGTACCGCCATAATACCACAGGGAGAAATTAACAAATGCAGGCCTATGCTCTTTGATGTTCAGGGGCAAGGTGCACTGTGCACACGTACGCACACAAATCCCTAGTCTATATACTCATGTATGTGGTCTACCTATGTGAGGCATGCTCTAGTCCAGGGGCCCAGAGCCTGCTGGTTTTCGGTTTTACTTGATACTCAACTGTAACCACCAGGTGAAAAAAAAGCAGTGATACTGGCTTTGAGGTCCTGAGTTGACTTTGAGGACTCTAGTCTATTGCAAGTTCTCTTCATAACATTTTCCAGCCAAGAATGATATCACTTATTGCCTTGCAGAAGAGTAATTTGTCTCTTGTTTTGCCTGAGGGGCCCCTGAGGTGGGACCAGGCTTTTAATCTCTCTTCCAGCTGACTAACACCACTTCGTCTTCTATGTAGAAATAACAAACATACTTAATCATTTAATATTAGTCATTAAAACCAGTGCGCACCGGGAGGCTTTCTAAGTCTGTGTTCAAAGTGCAGACGTCATGTGATATTGAAAGGGACAAACTTCTACATGCAGAAGTTAAACTTTGTAGGCCTAGATAGGAGAGAAGCTTAGAGAATCCAATACGTTTTGCCGCAAACTTTTTGCAGACTTCTTAATCTGAAAGGTATTGCCGACAACAAAGCCCGTAGGGGACAGTGGAGCAAATTGAGCATTTTTTTTTACATTCAGCATCACTCCATCAAGGGAAATAGTATTCTTTCTAACAAAGATATCTACAGTACCAATCAAAAGTTTGGACACACCTACTCATTCCAGGGTTTTTCTTTATATTTTTTTCTACATTGTAGAATAATAGTGAAAACATCAAAACTATGAAATATTATATAATGTTACTTACCCTACATTATTCATCTCATATGCATACGTATATACTGTACTCTATATCATCGACTGCATCCTTATGTAATACATGTATCACTAGCCACTTTAACTATGCCACTTTGTTTACATACTCATCTCATATGTATATACTGTACTCGATATCATCTACTGTATCTTGCCTATGCTGCTCTGTACCATCACTCATTCATATATCCTTATGTACATATTCTTTATCCCCTTACACTGTGTATAAGACAGTAGTTTTGGAATTGTTAGTTAGATTACTTGTTGGTTATTACTGCATTGTCGGAACTAGAAGCACAAGCATTTCGCTACACTCGCATTAACATCTGCTAACCATGTGTATGTGACAAATACAATTTGAATTGATTTGATTTGATTTGATTTGAAATAACACATGTCGTAACCCAAAAAATTTTTAACAAATCAAAATGTTTTTTATATTTGAGATTCTTCAAAGTTGCCACCCTTTGCCTTGATGACAGCTTTGCACACTTTTGGCATTCTCTCAACATGCTTCACCTGGAATGCTTTTCCAACAGTCTTGATGGAGTTCCTATATATGCTGAGCACTTGTTGGCTGCTTTTCCTTCACTCTGCGGTCCAACTTATCCCAAACCATCTCAATTGGGTTGAGGTCGGGTGATTGTCGAGGCCAGGTCATCTGATGCAGCACTCCATTATTCTCCTTATTGGTCAAATAGCCCTTACACAGCCTGGAGGTGTGTTGGGTAGTTGTCCTGTTGAAAAACAAAATGATAGTCCCACTAGGTGCAAATCAGATGGGATGGCGTATCGCTGCAGAATGCTGTGGTAGCCATGCTGGTTAAGTGTTGAGCCTTGAGTTTAAATAAATCACAGACAGTTTAACACTTTTTTGGTTACTACATGATTCCATGTGTGTTATTTAATAGTTTGATGTATTCACTATTATTCTACAATGTAGAAAATAGTAAAAATAAAGAAAAACCCTGGAATGAGTAGTTGCGTCCAAGCCTTTGACTGGTACTGTACATGTTTCAGGATGTTTCATTGGAAATAATTCATGTGAACAGTTTAGAAGACATAGCTTGTCACAAAAAAAATATCTTGGCACGAACCAGGCATGGGGTAAGTTTTTCTCCCCAATTTCGTGATATCCAATTGGTAGTTATAGTCTTTTCCCATTGCTGCAACTTCCTACGGACTCAGAAGAGGCGAAGGTCGAGAGCTGACCAGGGCCACCTACAAATTTCTGTTCTGAATTAAATATTACCCCTACCTTAAAAAAATATTTTCTTTATTTCCCAAACAATTCAACACTTTTGTATTTTAAACATTTTAAGCATCTTTTAAACAAGCTTATCACTAGTACTTTTTTAAATCACTTTTAACATAGGCCAGGCCTTGTTACCGCATATCCCAGCAATAATGCCTTGCGTTAGTTACCCAACGCAAACATTGACTTCATTAGCCCACAGTTACAAGGATGTATTTCAATGCTAGATTTAGGACCTCCTATTGAAGCGTATAGAGACCCCAAATGATGTATAAAACAATCTTGAAATGGTCAGCTTTGGTTTCGAGACAAGAATCATGAAACCTCTAACAAATTCATTTGACTTGGTGAAACTCGCCAACTTGTCTTTCCACTGTGTTTTTTCCCCTTCAAACTCCATGAAATGACCTTTTCAAATTATACATTTTGTGTGTGTTTCCTAGAAACAAGGGTGGCTCAACTTGCCCCACTCTCCCATACTTTAATTTCTGCCAACTGACCGAGTCATGATTGCGGTATCTTTAAAAGTCCTGCCAACTATAAATGTCCACTTTCCTCTTACAGGCCTTGGCACTCGTTAAGAACATTCTATTGTTGGCCTTGTCATTATGAAAAAGCATATAAACAAGTCTATTCTGCATGCAGCATTCTGGTACAAATAACAACATTGCCTGCTATTTTTTACACAAAAAATAAAGTAATCTTTCTAGACAAAAATACTTTTTATTTTATTTGACTAGGCAAGTCAGTTAAGAACAAATTCTTATTTACAATGACGACAATCCTTGGCCAAACCCAAACCCTCACTAACTCAGACAATGCTGGGCCAATTGTGCACCATATGGGACTTCTGATCACAGCCGGTTGTGATACATCCCAGGATCAAACCCGGGTCTGTAGTGACGCCTCTAGCATTGTGATGCAGTGCCTTAGACCGCTGTACCACCCGACTTTAGTTTGTTGCTGGCTTGGTGGCTAACTAAAAGCCAATAAAGACCTAAACTGAATACTGGATCAGGGAAGACACTCTAATGTACTTGTCCTCTTGCTCAGTTGTGCACCGGGGCCTCCCACTCCTCTATCTGTTCTGGTTAGAGCCCGTTTGCTCTGTTCTGTGAATGGAGTTGAACACAGCATTGTACAAGATCTTCAGTTTCTTGGAATAGCCTTCATTTCTCAGAACAAGAATAGACTGACGAGTTTCAGAAGAAAGGACTTTGTTTCTGGCCATTTTGAAAACATAGCCTATCCTAAAAACAGGACAGGTCAAAGTAAAATGGACAATTACTGTAGGCTACTAACAACTGGGGTCCAGGAGTTTCATCCCTTGGGCTAAATTGTCATGATCAGTGGTTTCTATCCTTACATTTTTAACGAGCTGATCATAGCAAAAAATTAAATGTTGCATTTTCCGCTGTGTTAACACATTGCAAATAGTCTAAGGATAACTCCTGATAAAGTTGGGTAGCTAATATTCAGAGCTTAAATAACCAAATTGATTAGTCACAGGAATCATGATTAATAAAGCCAATGCAACGATATGTTTTACAAATGGTGGGCCTACCACATAGATGGGCATTCCTAAAACTCAATTTCAGGCGACACTGTAGGCTATACCTCAGCAAGCATGGGCCGACGCCTTTCGGACTGTGGCAATTTTTTGGTCTCGCTTAGGGAGGCAGAACGGCCCGGACTGGCCCTGTATACAGAGAAATAGTGTAACGATCTCCTTCATCTGAGGAACAGGAAAGATCGGACCAAAACGCAGTGTGGTAGAGTGTCCATGTTAATTTAATATAACTGAACACGAAATACAAAATAACAAAGTGAAACAACGAAAATCGAAACAGTCCTGAAAGGTGATACAACACAAAACAGGAAACAACTACCCACAAACACCAGGTGGGAAAAGGCTACCTAAGTATGGTTCTCAATCAGAGACAACGATAGCTGCCTCTGATTGGGAACCATACCAGGCCAAACACATAGAAAAGAAAACATAGAACAACAACATAGAATGCCCACCCCAACTTACACCCCAACCAAAACAAAATAGAGACATAAAAAAGGAACTAAGGTCAGGGCGTGACAGTTCAAACAGTAGACACCAAACTTTGCTTCTTTGTTAAGCGCAGCATATAGATTTGGAAACAACAACTGCTGTCCCTGTCATTCCCTTAATTCTCCAGAACGGGAAATACACATCCCTTTTAATTAAACCCCACCGTTACAAAAATGATTGCCGTTTTGTAACTGCAGTCGACTGGTATTTTAGACGCAGTAATTGCAATAACTGCTGTGGCATTAGTCTTACTATCGCGATCTGCGTGAAGAGGAGTTGGAGAGAGAGGGGCCGAAGGGCGGGCTGCCTTCTGAGAATTTGATCGAATAAACCCCCACTTCCCTCCATTCTGCTAGCAAATGTGCAATCCTTGGAGAAAAAAATCTACGAGTTACACGTAAGATTAAACTACCAACGGGACATTAAAAACTGTAACATCTTATGATTCACGGAGCCGTGGCTGAACGACGACAATATCAACATACAGCTGGCTGGTTATACGATGTACCGGCAGGATAGAACAGCGACGTCTGGTAGACAAGGGGCGGCGGACTACATATTTTTGTGAATAACAGCAGGTGCATGATATCTAAGGAAGTCTCGAGCTATTGCTCACGTGAGGTAGAGTATATCATGAATAGCTGTAGACCCCACTACCTACCGAGAGAGTTTTCATCTGTATTCTTCGTAGCTGTTTACATATCACCACAGTCAGAGGCTGGCACTAAGACAGCATTTAATGAGCTGTATTCCGCTATAAGCAAACTAGAAAACGCTCACCCAGAGGTGGCGCTCTTAGTAGCCGGGGAGTTAAATGCAGTGAAACTTAAATCCATTTTACCAAATTTCTATCAGCATGTTATATGTGCAACCAGAGGAAAAAGAACTCTGCACCACCTTTCCTCATAACACAGAGATGCATACAAAGCTCTACCTCGCCCTCCATTTGGCAAATCTGAGCATAATTCTATCCTCCTGATTCCTGCTTACAAAGCAAAAATTAAAGCAGGAAGCACCAGTGACTAGATCAATAAAAAAGTGGTCAGATGAAGCAGATGCTAAGCTACAGGAATGCTTTGCTAGCACAGACCGGAATATGTTCAAGGATTCCTCCGATGGCAATGAGGAGTACGCCACATCAGTCATTGGCTTCATCAATAAGTGCATCAATGATGTCGTCCCCACAGTGACCCAACCAGAAGTACATACCCCAACCAGAAGCCATGGATAACAGGCAGCATCCGCCTTGAGCTAAAGGCTAGAGCTGCCGCTCCAAGGAGCAGGACTATAACCCGGAAGCTTATAAGACATCCCACTATGCCCTCTAATGAACCCTCAAACAGGCAAGCGTCAATACAGGACTAAGATCGAATCGTACTACACCGGCTCTGACGTTTGTCTGATGTGGCAGGGCTTACAAACCATTATAAATTATAAAGGGAAGCACAGCCGAGAGCTGCCCAGTGACACGAGCCTAACAGACGAGCTAAACTACTTCTATGCTCGTTTCGAGGCAAATAACACTGAAACGTGCATGAGAGCACCAGCTGTTCCGGAAGACTGTGTGATCACGCTCTCTGCAGCCGATATGAGTAAGACCTTTAAACAGGTCAACATTCACAAGGTCGCAGGGCCCCACAGATTACCAGGACGGGTACTGCGAGCATGCGCTGACCAACTGGCAAGTGTCTTCACAGACATTTTCAACCTCTCCCTGTCCGAGTCTGTGATACCAACACTAATGTAACCTGCCTAAATGACTACCGACCCATAGCACTCACGTCTGTAGCCATGAATAGCTTTGAAAGGCTGGTCATTGCTCACATCAACACCATCGTCCCAAAAACCCTAGACCCACTCCAGTTTGCATACAGCCCCAACAGATCCACAGATGATGCAATCTCTATTACACTCCACACTGCCCTTTCCCACCTGGACAAAAGGAACACCTATGTGAGAATGCTATTCATTGACTACAGCTCAGTATTGAACACCATAGTGCCCTCATAGCTCATCAATAAGCTAAGGACCCGGGGACTAAACACCTCCCTCTGTAACTGGATCCTGGACTTCCCCAGGTGGTAAGGGTAGGTAGCAACACACCCGTCATGCTGATCCTCAACACAGGGGCCCCTCAGGGGTGCATTCTCAGTCCCCTCCTGTACTCCTTCTTCACTCATGACTGCACGGCCAGGCATGAATCCAACACCATCGTTAAATTTGCCGATGACATAACAGTGGTAGGCCTGATCACCGACAACGATGAAACAGTCTATAGGGAGGAGGTCAATACCTGGCCAAGTGGTGCCAGGACAACAACCTCTCCCTCAATGTGATCAAGACAAAGGAGATGATCGCGGACTACAGGAAAAAGAGGACCGAGCACGCCCCCATTCTCATCGACGGAGCTGCAGTGGAGCAGGTTGAGAGCTTCAAGTTTCTCAGTGTCCACATCACCAACAAACTAACATGGTCCAAGCCTACCACAACAGTTGTGAAGAGGACATGACAAAACCTATCCCCCCTCAGGAGACTGAAAAGATTTGGCATGGATCTTCAGAACCTCAAAATGTTCTACAGCTGCACCATCGAGAGCATCCTGGCTGATTGCATCACATCACTGGGGCCAAGCTTCCTGCCATCCAGGACCTCTATACCTGGCGGTGTCAAAGGAAGTTTTTCACAGACTCCAGCCACCCTAGTCATAGACTGTGCTCTTAGCTACCGCACGGCAAGTGGTACCGGAGCGCCAAGTCTAAGTCCAAGAGGCTTCTAAACAGCTTATAACCCCAAGGCATAAGACTCCTGAACATCTAGTCAAATGGCTACCTAGACTATTTGCATTGTTGCTCCCCCCTCCTCTTTACACCACTGCTACTCTCTGTTGTCATCTGTGCATAGTCACTTTAATAACTCTACTTACATGTACAATACTACCTCAACTAACCGGTGTCGCCGCAAATTGACTCTGTATCGGTAGCCCCCTGTATATAGTCTTGCTATTGTTATTTTACTGCTGCTCTTTAATTACTTGCTATACCTTTATCTCTTATTCTTATCAGATTTTTTTTAAATGTTGGTTAGGGGCTTGTATTTGGCGCATGTGACTAATACAATTTGATTTGATTTGAGTGTACTAAGTTATACTGCACTCTTAACTGCAGTAACAGTACAACATTACTGCAGTAAAAAATACTGCAGTTATCATGCACTCTGACTGCAATCTGTTTTGGCAGGTAGATGCACACCTGAAAACAATCAATGCAACAGACAATTAGCAACAGCATTCACAGTTCAAACTATCCAATAGAAACATCACAAATCTCTTGACTCAAATTAACCCCTTGTCTCTCAGTCCACCCTGTTATAGCGATCTAGTTGGCTAGCAAGCTCATGTAATTACTAGAACATATCTGACACTGTTTTGAGTTTAACTGTAGCCAACTTGTATTCACCATAAGAGGAAAATTAACACATTACAAGGTAATTATTTACATATATGGTGAGCTGTTAACTTAGTGTTGTGAATGTGAAGAAATTAAAGCAGTGCATTGCATTCCGTCCAATCAAGGAATTTAGAACTTGATAAATGTTGCTTGCTGTGTCAGGTTACCATGACAACGGTGGCTACAATAGGGTCAAAGTTTAATCTCCTGCTCGGTTGCCGTCAAATCAATGGCAATATAAAAGGTGCATGCTGACAAGAGCAGTAAAGACTGAGCTTTTTGAAAAGGGATCATATAAACATTGCCCAATTGTTTTTACAGGCAACATACTGTGAATCCTATGTGAAAGAAGTAATAGACACACACACACACGCACACACACACACACACACACACACACACACACACACACACACACACACACACACACACAGGCATCCTATTTCCTCCTCTCCTGCTGCTCTGCCCTTAAACCCCTTCACCCTCCATGCAGGGAGTAGACACAACACTCTTTTACTCTTTGTCATGGTAATAACACTAAGCCTAACTGTCCCCATTTTGCCTGTCAACTTACGTTTATTTAGCATTTCTTTTTTCTGTATGTACTGTCAGATTGTTGGGGTCTGTATAAGTACTCCCTTCCTCCTCCTCCTGCTCTCACACTCCTGGAACCAATTATATTATCCCACCAACTCTTTCAAATTCTGACAAGAAGGACAAGAAATATATATTCTCTACCCCAAGCAAATTTCACAACTTTACTAACCTTCTCTCAAGAGGTGCTAAAAATCTGTTGAGAATTTTGTACTTTCTTTCACATTTTTTAATCGCTCCCACTCACTCTCCCGGCTGTCTTTCATTCTTCTATGTGAAGGCCTTCTTGACAGTGTGCAGAACAGACTTCTTGTTTGTGACACCTACATATCGCAGTGTGACACATGGTGTACTAAACCACAGCAGTGTGATGCAGCCTAGAGAGTCCAGTTGTATAGTGTTAGTCCCAGCCTCTCCCCAGGCCATCCTTTGCTTTCCTCTGCAACATTGCTACAGGCTAATCCCTGGGCTTCTCTCCTGGGCTGGGAGACAGCCTAGCATCAGCAACTCTTATTTCAGCCATTTATTTCACATTCAATAACATGTTATACCACTGCATCTATTATACCTACCACTACTACTTCTGCTACCTTTAGTACAACTACCACCACTTACCGAATGATGATTCCAGCCACACTTTTTACTTATGTGTAAGTGATTTTTGTATTGCAAACTGTTAGGGGGTTAGGATTTGTGTGTGGGAGTCTCACTACAGCAGGTGTGAGTAGGCTAGCAATCTTTCCTTCTCTGCTCCCATACCATTTCAAATTGCACAGTGAACAAATGATCATCGCATGCATGTATGAAACTGTTCTTTCATCTCCTTCCAGCCCGATGCCTCTTTCAGCGAGGCAAGGTTTTTAATATTCCAAGTCAACATGTACTGTACAACTAATTTGCTTTGATGCAGGTTCAATTTCATAGAGATTAATGTATCTTTAATTATTTGTATTTTGCTTTCTTTCCACTTAGGGACGTTGGTCTTATTCAATTCCATTCATGTCATGGAAAAAGGGATTGTAAGCACCATGGATGATTGTAGTCAATCTACACCCCCTGGTTTAAAGAGGTGAGGTCCTCTGCTAAACAACTAAATACAACTAAACAATACCAAGGTAAAACATGTTATTGTACATCAAGGGTGGAGCCTGAGAATAAACAACGAAGAAAGTGTAACAATTTATTTTCTGCTTCTCGTAGTTCACAAATGCACAATAATCAGATAATCAATACGAGCTCCATGCTGTACTACAGACAGTGATTCAGTTTAGAGTTGCTGCCAATATAGATTTGTTTCAATCAAAACAAGACAGGGACCATGTTTACATGCACACCGATATCCTATTATTATTTGGGATACTCAAGTTTTCTGTTTTTGAGTTGACGCATTTTAACATATCCAGTTTACAATAACCTGATAAAGCTTGTATCCCGGTTATGAGAAACCCGGATTAGATGCCTGGGATATCTTCGATGGGATACTGTGGCAGGTAAACATCTTATCCTGTTTACTGTCGTTTTCCGCGGTCTGCACAGAATCAGTTTTGCATATCATGGTTGTTGTATAATGTTTTCATCTGATTGTCAAATAAATCACTAAGCCTTACCTGCGCTGTTCCATCCAACATTCTAATGAATTGTTCTGATATTCTGTACTGGATCACATAGCCTACTGGGTACTTTCACCCCTAAGTTCCTGATAATAATTTCCAATATTTGGTAGGCCGTATCAGTTCCGACATTTAGTCGGCCAGTTCTTTGTCCACTATAGTTAGATGCAGCTTCTCTTCTGTCATAACTTGTTGCCCCAGAAGAGTAAATAAGAGTAGTGCTCCCCAGAATAATGTCTTAGATCAATAGAATGGATGCATTAGTAATCTTTTATTTATCTTGTTATTTAACCTCTATTTAACTAGGCAAGTCAGTTAAGAACAAATTCTTATTTACAATGACGGCCTACCAAAAGGAAAAAGGCCTCCTGTGGGGACGGGGGCTGGGATTAAAAATACAAATGAATGAAATAAAAATCTAGGACAAAGCACACATCATGACAAGAGAGACAACACCACACTATGTAAAGAGAAACCTAAGACGACAACATAGCATGGCAGCAACACATAACAAGACAGCATGGTAGCAACACAACACGGTAGTAACACAACATGGCAACAGCAAAACATGGTAGCAGCAAAAACAGGGTACAAACATTATTGGGCACAGACAGCACAAAGGGCAAGAAGGTAGAGACAACAATACATCACATAAAGCAGCCACAACTGTCAGCAAGAGTGTCCATGATTGATTCTTTGAATGAGGAGACTGAGATAAAACTGTCCAGTTTGAGTGTTTATTGCAGCTCGTTCAAGTCGCTAGCTGCAGCGAGCTAAAAAGATGAGCGACCCAGGGATGTGTGTGCTTTGGGGACCATAACAAAATGTGACTGGCAGAACGGGTGTTGTATGTGGAGGATGAGGGCTGCAGTAGATATCTCAGATAGGGGGGAGTGAGGCCTAAGAGGGTTTTATAAATAAGCATCAACCAGTGGGTCTTGCGACGGGGGGACAGGTATACAGAGATGACCAGTTTACAGAGGAGTATAGATTGCAGTGATGTGTCGTATAAGGAGCACTGGTGGAAAATCTGATGGCCGAATGGTAAAGAACATCTAGCCGCTCGAGAGCACCCTTACCTGTCGATCAATAAATTACATCTCCGTAATCTAGCATTGGTAGGATGGTTAGTTTGGCAGCTGGGGTGAAAGAGGAGTGATTACGATAGAGGAAACCAAGTCCAGATTTAACTTTAGCCTGCAGCTTTGATATGTGCTTTCCAAGTACTTGTATGAGATGACTACCTCAAGCTCTATACCCTCAGAAGTAGTAATCACACCTGTGGGGAGAGGAGTATTCTTCTCACCAAACCACATGACCTTTGTTTTGGAGGTGTTCAGAACAAGGTTCTAGTTAATCTAATCTAGTTAACACCGGTAAAGTTGTTTGTTTTGGTTGGTGACTGGGGGAAAACGCAATAACTCCAAAACAGTGGAAGGATTGGTCCTGTGCAAAATGTCCAAATGTCATGAGTTTGAGCGGTTTTAAGGAAATGAAAAGCTGAGAAAACTTTTTTTTTTAAGTCTTCAGTTCGTCTTTTGTGCATATTTAATGTGGTTGAAATACTCTCTGCTAGCGTAAGTGTCAAAGATTACACATTACATGCGCAGTCAAATTTTCTCAAGAGATGCTGAAAGAAAGAAATCATATTTCTCCTGTTCCCCACTCCTGTTGTATAAATTTACTGAAAGAAATGCATAATTCCGCAGGAGTTAATATTATATTACGCTACATGCGAGAGTTTTAGGCCTACTGTCAGTGTCCATATTTCACTTACAATTCCATTTAATCCACTTAAATGAGGAATATTCTGTTTATTCATGGATACAGGGATACTCGTGAGTGGGATATCAAATTTGCATGTAAACAGCTTATCCCAAATAAGACCATAAGAGGGATATGAGTTACTGTGCGGATGTGAATGTAGTAATGTTCCAACACTTACTGGAAGGTGTGCCCAGGGAGAAGGATAATGGTTCTAGGTGGACTAAGAGCATTGCCATAAAACTACTTTTAAATTGATTATACTTACTTTCAGAGGGTACAAAACACCCATCACACCTCCTGTCCTCCCAGAGCACTCCAACCAACAAAGGGGATCCCCTGACTTCTTCTTCTTTGGAGTTTGACAGCGGTTGACATCCAAGATGTTGCATTACCACTGGTCTATAATATAAATCCATTACAGTTGTGATACAAAAAAATATATATAACTACAATAAAAAATTACAAAATAAAACACCCTTCCAATTAACCCTACACTCATTAAAAACCCACTACCTGATTCCACTACTTTGACCCTATCTCCTCCTGAAAATGCCAATGGCCTGGGAGGACAGACACCACCACTCAACACACCCTGTAACTCTTCTGATGTCAAATCTCATATACCCAAATACTTCTCTGGTGCCACCAGTTATTTACGTTCCATTTGTGCGATACAGTTGATAACCATTGCTATGAACACTAAGAAGCCAACCTTACTGAAGCATATATCACTCGTTGGCCTATCCCTCTGTGCTGGCACATATTGACTATTCACTCACCCTTGACCCATCCTCCTCTACTTTCTTTACTGCTTCAGCAGAACACATCTTCTGCACTACTCTGACTCTTCCACCTCAACCTGCCTCTTTCGCACCGGACACTTCTGATCCCCAGCAACATGGGCACCCCTACAGCAGACACACACTTTATCCACCAAAACTACACAATCCTCTATCCCATGCCCTCCTGCACACTTCCCTTATCTTGGAATCTCCCTCCTACAAACTACTGCAACTTGACCATAAACGTTGCACCTGAAACACCCCATTGGATTCGGCACAAAAGCTCTAACAGGATGACTGATATATCCTAATATGATTCTTTTTTAAAGACTGACTCAAAACTCAAAAGAACTGACAGTGACTCCTCTGTTTCATCACGCTCGCCATTGCGTCTGTGTCGCACCAAAGGGCAGGCACCACAAACACCACGAATTTTAAACTTCAAATGTTCCACCTCCACACTTAACTCTGCCCCAGAAATCACTAATTTCAATAGTGCCCTGTTCCTAAGAGCATAGCAAGAAACAGATCATGGCCCAAGTTACGTGACACGGACCGTTCACTCCCTCTGGTCAGAAGAAACACAAACAAATATCTCAAGTCCACTACAGGTTACCTTCACTGATTCAACTACACCCAACTCCTTTCCAACCCAAACCACAAAGGAATCCACCAAAAGGCAGGGATCCACTTTCTTGAAAAAAATGTCACTCCTTCTTCTTTATCATGTCCTTTGATGCCAGGCTTTGGTTCCGAGCTCTTTACCACACCTTCCACCTAACTTCACTTCATTTTCACCTCCAGAACTCAGTCTGGCGCACGGCCCACTCAGTTTGCACTTGACACCAATCTTCTTCGACACCCCATCTCTATTCTTATCACCATCTTCCTCAAATTCAAATCCAACCTTTGACCTCTTCTTCCTCTTTTTTCTCCTCCATCCCACCTCAGAAATCCACCTTTCTGTGTCCCTGTCCAAATATTCCTCTTCTCCCAACTTTGCTGATGGCCCGGAGAGCATGAGCAGTGGCCACACACAGAAAAACAAACCCCAAACTCTGTTCTACACCCATTGTGGTGGAATACCTTCAGAGCTCTCTGCTGTCCCCAGTCTACCTGGCCATGCTGCTGCTCCAGTTTCAACTTCCACCTGACTGTGCTGCTGCTCTAGTTTCAACTGTTCTGCCTTATTATTATTCGACCATGCTGGTCATTTATGAACATTGAACATCTTGGCCATGTTCTGTTATAATCTCCACCCGGCACAGCCAGAAGAGGACTGGCCACCCCACATAGCCTGGTTCCTCTCTAGGTTTCTTCCTAGGTATTGGCCTTTTCTAGGGAGTTTTTCCTAGCCACCGTGCTTCTACACCTGCATTGCTTGCTGTTTGGGGTTTTAGGCTGGGTTTCTGTACAGCACTTTGAGATATCAGCTGATGTACGAAGGGCTATATAAATAAATTTGATTTGATTTGATTTGATTTGATTTTGGTACACAGCTCAACCGGATCCCCTGATTGAACTGACAGCTAACCATTTTTCTAGAGGCCACGCCTTTAATTAACAATAAGGAATGCCTGTGCTAACAGTCCATGAGACTGCATTCAAGAGCTCACGCCTTTTACATGATGTATCCCTTGAATTGTTAGATTCCGAGAAAGTATGGTCCATTGAAGTGGTAGATTCTGAGATTGGATGGTCAGAGAGAGTTTAGGGGGAGAAATGATAGAGAAATATCCTTGTTGGGTATGAGTCTGATTTAAATTCCAGCGGTTCGTTCAAAGCTGGCCTCAGCTTCTCCTGAAAAGCAGCTCTATGTAATTACTGTAACCACAGTTTAAAAAGCAATATGGCTGTCAAATATTCCCCGGGAACATGTACAATATTGTTGGAAAAAAGCAACTCTGTCTGATGCCCTGAAGTGAGCATCTTGACAGGCCTGTCCCACCCTCCTGAGCAAGGTGCCCTCAGAGTGCTTGTGACAATACTTATGAAATCACCTTTTTTATATACAAGTTGTAATTAAGAGCTCAAAAGAATGATACAGTGCGGCCGCGGCACCCATACTCATTTTGGTGTCATCTGAATCGGCCCTGGTGGGTAAGCATCAGCAATACCCACCAGGGCTGTTCATATTCAGTTGATGGGTTTCCAAGGCACACAAAAAACAAGGATAGACAAGTAGTGTGTGGCATGAAAAGAGCATCATTGCTCAGGGACGTCATCGCCGGCTTCATACACTTTCAACTGTTTCATGTCAGTCATTTTTATTTTGTCAGTTGACTTTGAGTGTTTGCGCCAATGTACTTTATACTTAGGTGTGGAGCTTTTGTGTGGGACTCTATTGTTTACATTAGGCATAAGGAATAGACCCCCCTTTTTCAGAATATCTTTAGACATGTGGCTCATTCACATGGTACTGTAAAGCAGACTAGTATATTAGGACATGAGATGGTTGTTGTGGTAATTACTTAATAATGCTCAATGTCAGGCACTGTTAGACGAGCTAAGAGATCTCAGAGGTCTTACGGGTCTTAGATTATTGACCATCAGTAGAAGGAGACCTAGTGATGACACAGTCTGTCTGATGTGTCGTGTTGTGATTTCAGGTGAGCCAAGAAGTCCTGAAGTGCATAAAATGTGTATTTTGCACATGTTAAGTGAATGTATACACCAGTAAGGGTATCAGGGAAACAAATGAGGTGTGTGTAAAAGTTTGCCAGATATGGAGAAATATACCTACTGTGTCGTATGCTAACCGAATGCCTAGCTAGTCAACTGGCTAGATGACATATGAAATTAGCCATATGTAACAGAGAATACGGAAATGTGAATGTGCCCATATTATCAGTATTTCGCTATGTTTGTTCATGTTAGAAAGGTGTTTTGTATAAGTTTATATCCTTTAAGAGAATGAAAATGTACATATTTGAGTTAAAGATTATTGGCCATCAGTGAAAGAGAGCGAGTGGTGATACAGGCAGCATGTCTGATGTGCATGTATGTCTTGTGATTTCAGAAAAGAAAAGTAAACGTTCTCATCTCCTGCACGCTTGAAAGTCATCATTATTACATTGTGCAATAAAATTGTCGAGCTAGCCAGGGAAAACATTGTGCCACGGCGTGGGTGACGCGGCTAAAAATAGAACCGGACCTCGATTGACAGTGCTCTGCAGGAAGAGAGGCAGCATACACATGGGTTGTGTCTACACTTGCCACTTACATGCGACTTCTGCAATCAGAATTGAAGATCGCATTCAAAAGACGGGTGTTCAGATCTGGCTGACCACTTCAGGACATGGTCAGGGATGCATTGTTTGTGGATTTCTCCTAAGTATGGACACAATCAGGCTACCGAAAGCCATTCAGTGGGCGACGTCATCAACACTCCTCCCACAAGTCTCCAGAAAAATTGTGTTTTGGTTTTGGGACAGAGAGGCTCCTTTTCATTATAACGTTGGAGGAAATATGTTTCTAGCGTGTGAAGAATGTGTTTGCTGGCCTCATAAATGCTAGCCAGCTAGCTAATATTTAGACAAACAATTATTTTGCTTGGCTAAAGTTATGCTAACCCATTTGCAAACCCTTTAGTATTGCTTACCAGGTGCTGGCTAGCCACAGAGGTTAGCTGGCTAGTTGGCTACAGTAGTTAGCTACTGTCGTCAGATGTTGTGTTATCATATTTTGCCTATTCCACCATTTGTAGAATGCATACTGGCATTTTAATATAGTGCGGGAAAGGGAATCTGGACATGGTAGACACATTTAAATGTAGGCGTAGATGCCTGGCGCGTTCGAAATTCCATGATCAGAACTCTATAATCAGAATACTAAAGCTGCATGAACAGTCAAGTCTAGACATGGCCAGAGAGTATGGCGCTGGAACAGTGCCAATATACGATGAGTGAGAAACTACTGCGCCCTAGTCTGTAACAGCTAAAAGAAGTGTGTGTTCATGTTAAAGTCCCAGCTGAAAGAGACAGGCAAACGTTAACTTCTCAATACTGCAGGGGGGCAGTATTGAGTAGCTTGGATTAAAAGGTGCCCAGAGTAAACTGCCTGATCTCAGTCCTAAAAGCTAGAATATGCATATAATTAGTAGATCTGGATAGAAAACAATGACGTTTCTAAAACTGATTGAATGATGTCTGTGAGTATAACAGAACTCATATGGCATGCAAAAACCTAAGAAAACCAGGAAGTGGGAAATCTGAGGTTTGTAGTTATTCAACTCTTTGCCTATCCAAGATACAGTGGAAATTGGGTCATATTGCACGTCCTAAGGCTTCCACTAGATGTCAACAGTCTTTAGATCCTTGTTTGATGCTTCTACTGTGATAGAGGGGGGAATGGGAGCTGAATGAGTCAGAGGTCTGCCAGAGTGGCATGAGCTGGTCACGCGCGCTCACATGAGAGTTTGCTGAGTTCCATCGCATTTCTACAGACATACTTCGTTTGACATGTTTCTACGAACTGTAATATGATTTTTCGTCTGAACTTTCACCTGGACTTGCCTGCGCGTCATGAGTTTGGATTGTGTACTAAACGTGCAAACAAAACGGAGGTATTTGGACATAATTGATGGACTTTATCGAACAAATCAAACATTTATGGTCGAACTGGGATTCCTGGGAGTGCATTCTGATAAAGATCATCAAAGGTAAGTGAAGATTTATAATGCTATTTCTGACTTTGTTGACTCCACAACATGGCGGATATCTGTATGTCTTGCTTTGTTGTCTGAGCGCTGTACTCAGATTATTGCATGGTGTGCTTTTTCGGTAAAGCTTTTTTTAAATCTGACACAGCGGTTGCATTAAGGAGAAGTGGATCTAAAATTCCATGCATAACACTTGTATCTTTTAGCAATGTTTATTATGAGTATTTCTGTAAATTGATGTGGCTCTGCAAAATCACTGGATGTTTTGGAACTACTGAACGTAACGTGCCAATGTAAACTGAGATTTTTGGATATAAATATGAACTTTATCGAACAAAACATACATGTAGTGTGTAACATGAAGTCCTATGAGTGTCATCTGATGAAGATCATCAAAGGTTAGTGATTAATTCTCTCTATTTCTGCTTTTTGTGACTCCTCTCTTTGGCTGGAAAAAGGGCTGTGTTTTTCTGTGACCTAACATAATCGTTTGGTGTGCTTTCATCGTAAAGCCTTTTTGGAATCGGACACTGTGGCTGGATTTACAACAAGTGTATCTTTAAAATGGTGTGAAATACTTGTATGTTTGAGGAATTTTAATTATGGGATTTCTGTTGTTTTGAATTTGGCGCCCTGCACTTTCACTGGCTGTTGTTGAGGTGGGACGCTACCGTCCCGAATATCCCAGAGAGGTTTTAATACACCTAGTTATGGAATTAATGGAAGTTATTTGTAAAAGAAGATTGGGATGTAGCCAAGCAGTATCTGAATGACCTGCTAAAGCAAAGTGATAGAAAAAAACAATACTCAGATCTCCAGTTGAGTTTTTAGTCAGCTACCCAGGCCTTAGCTTTGAAAATCAAAGAGGTTGCTTGAGAAAGTGGGACACACAGGACACAGCCCAGGGCCAGTGAAACAGTGTGCTACATCCACAGTCAAATCGATTAGCTGAAGTGACGTTAAGCAGACAGTTCCAGATTTGTGGACAGATTGGGAAGAGGAGACAAAGAAACAAACTCTCATACACAAATCTGATGCATCAGATTGACATGGGACTGAACAAGGGACACAGTGAAGCTGAAGTCATTGAAGCTGTAGTGTAGGCCATACATGATATGCTTGAAATAAAAAGTGACTTCACCCTTCCATTAACATTCAAGTCATTTAGACTCTCTCATTGTCACACCCTGATCTATTTCACCTGTCCTCCTTATTGTCTCCACCCCCTCCCCCCAGGTGTCGCTTGTTTTCCCCAGTGTATTTATTCCTGTGTTTCCTGTCTCTCTGAGCCAGTTTGTCTTGTATTTCCAAGCCTACCAGTGGTTTTTCCCGGTTTCCTGTGGCCTTTTCTCCGTTTTCTAGTCCTCCCGATTTTGACCCTTTCTTGTTCTGAACTCTGTACCCAGTTGCCTGACCATTCTGCCTGCCCTGACCTCGAGCCTGCCTGCCCCTCTGTACCTCCTGGACTCTGATCTGGTTATGACCCTTTGCCTGTCCACGACCATTCTCTTGCCTATTCCCTTTGGATTTATTAAACATCTTAAACTCCAACCATCTGCCTCCTGTGTCTGCATTTGGGTCTCCCCTAGTGTCATGATACTCACAGCATTACAGTCACTTAATCATCCCCAGCTTACAATTGACTCATTCATCCCCCCCTCCTCTCCCCTGTAACTACTCCCCAGGTCGTTGCTGTAAATGAGCATGTGTTCTCAGTCAACTTACCTGGTAAAATAAGGGTTAAATAAATACATTTAACAGACACTCTTATCCAGATCAACTTACAGTAGTGAGTGCATATTGTTCATATCTGTTCATACTGGTCCCCAATAGGAATCAAATCCACAACCCTGGCATTGCAAGTGCCAGACTCTACCAACTGAGCCATACGGGGAAATCTTAAAGGGGCATTTCAAGGGCGACAGTTCCAATGACCAGTACCACAGGCCAGTAAATATAACCCAAGACAGTCGTGAGTTCCCACAGAACATTCTGTTCAGAACAATTGAGTTGTAAGAGAGGTTTCTGCCAGAGAGGCAGGTTCAAGTGAGAAGTACAGTCCAGAGCTCATACAGAAGAAATTATTCAGGTCAGTTAGTACAGAGCTGTTGAGTGATCACAATAAGTTTCAACTGAAACATTACCTCGATGATTAAAGAGTGACAGACAATATGTTAATTGACAAGATTAATGAAACGGCTAGCTTTGAGTACGAAAGACGAAGCAATCTGAGAAAGAACACAAGCAGTACAGTAATCAAAATGAGTGAACTACAGACCTAAGGTGCAGATCCAGCAGCAAAGTAACAGCGGCGCAGAGACAATGTTAGGGGTCCAAGATCAACATTCTCAAGTTGTAAGAGTTGCAAACCACCAGCAGCAGCTAGTCAAATGGATGCTGAGTTTTATGAAATGGTGAAGAAACTGAGGGAGGAAGTGGAGGAAATGCAGAAAAGTATACACAACCCCCCTGCGCCTGCTCATCAGCCTAGATGGAATGGAAAGAGAGGATGCCGAGTCTGTCAGGAAAATGATACAGGGGATCGGTGTGAACACTACTTTAAGTGTGGACAACCTGGGAACTTCTCAAAGGGCTGTAGAGCACAAAGGAAGCCAGTGGGAAAAACTGATCAGGTGAACGTAGCAGGCCACACTGTCACCGCCAAACGTATTATTTCAGAGCCAAGAAGAACAATGTGACAATGCTCATGAGCTTCTGTGTGATAGAATCAGAGAGTTAGAGGCTAGTGAGGCTGCAAAGCAGAGTCAATAGGGGTCAGGGAGTAATTTGGAGGGGTCCACCTATGTAAGCCACTTCTCCATACTGCGTCACTCAAAGCTACTGAACCTGATTGGGAAAAAGTGTATGGGGCTGTTTCTACAATGGATTTGCGACTCAAGCATTGTGGGATACAGTGTCGCAGGTCAGTCTCCTCAACGAGGAATGGAGACAAGACCACCTCCCACACACAATGGTGTGCAGCACAGAAGAGATCCTGGGATCTGGGACAGTTAAAAAGGTTAATCAGACAGCCATCCCCTTCACAGGATGGGTGGAGGTGAATGGAGCAACAACCACATCAAAGACTGCGAGCAAAACTTTCTCCTTTGACTGTAAGAAGACAGAAGTACTAGTATAGCTCATTCAAAGTAGTGATATGGATGCGAAAGAAGGAGCGGTGAGAGTTAGATGACTATATGCAGTGATTCCAGCCGGCCAGAGGAAAGAGGTGAGGTGCCAATCCAGAGCTTTTGATTAAGGAAGCAGCAAACCTTCACTGTGGGGATGACGTCAGTGATGCATTTCCTGATGTTGCCGGTGACCGATGGTTAGCTAGTCGAAACTATCAGCAGAGTCCCTGTACCCATGGTCTACCGAAGGTCTACCAAAGCAGAGGCTATGCAGCAGCACCTCCGTCACTGGCTTCATCAGGAAATGCATCGGTGATGTTGTCCCCACAGTGAAGGTTCGCTGCTTCCCCAATGAAATAGGTCCGTGCTAAGCTAACGGACAGATCTACCACTCACAGCTAACGGCTACGGCTGAGGACACTAATGCGTACAAGAAGTGCTGATACGACTTCCCCAAAGCCATCAAACAGGCAAAAAGGACAATATCGGAATCTAATCCTAATATACCGGCTCCGATGCTCGACACTTGGCAGGGGCTACAGTAAATTACAGACTACAAAGGAAGTCCTTGCCGTGATCTGCCCAATGTTGCCTCTCTACCAGACTAATTCAATGATTTTAACCTCTTAAATGTAAAGTCCCCATATTTGGGGACCCTATTAGATTTTTTTATTCAATTCAGTCTGGTATGAGAATGGTAGCTCCTATCTGTCTGCGAAAAGCGGAGTATCTTGGCTATTGATATGTGCCGTAAAATCTTTGGTGTGACTTATGTGGGCATACGAATGTATAAGGGCAGACCAAGCTGATGATCTCAGGGCATGTGCTGATCAGCTGACAGTCATTTTCAGACATTTTCAATCTCTCCTTGTCCAAGTCTGTAATCCCCACATGTTTCAAACTGACTACCATCCTTCCTGTTCCCCAAAACTCTAAAGCTTCCTGCCACAATGACTACTGCCCTCTAGCACACATCTGTAGTAATGAAATGCTTTGAAAGCCTGATCATGCCACACATCAACTCCATCATACCAGACACCCTGGACCCACTCCAATTTGCATACTGTCCCAACAGATCCACAGACGACGCAATCTCAATTGCACTCCACACTGCCCACCTAAAAAAGAGGAATACCTACAGTTGAAGTCGGAAGTTTACATACACCTTAGCCAAATACATTTAAACTCAGTTTTTCACAATTCCTGACATTTAATTCAATAAAAATTCCCTGCCTTAGGTCAGTTAGGATCACCACTTCATTTTAAGAATGTGAAATGTCAGAATAATATTAGTGAGTATAATTTATTTAATATTTTATTTATTTACATACACTCAATTAATATTTGGTAGCATTACCTTTAAATTGTTTAACGTTTCGGGTAGCCTTCGACAAGCTTCCCACAATAAGTTGGGTGAATTTTGGCCCATTCCTCCTGACAGAGCTGGTGTAACTGAGTCAGGTTTGTAGGCCTCCTTGCTCGCACACGCTTTTTCAGTTCTGCCCAAAAAAATTCTATAGGGTTGAGGTCAGGGCTTTGTGATGGCCACTCCAATACCTTGACATTGTTGTCCTTAAGTCATTTTGCCACAACTTTGGAAGTATGCTTGGGGTCATTGTCCATTTGGAAGACCCATTTGCGACCAAGCTTTAACTTCCTGACTGATGTCTTGAGATGTTGCTTCAATATATCCACATAATTTCCCTTCCTCATAATGCCATTTATTTTGTGAAGTGCACCAGTCCCTCCTGCAGCAAATGATGATGATGCTGCCACCCCCGTGCTTCACGGTTGGGATGCAAGCTTCACGGCTTGCAAGTCCCCCCCTTTTTTCTCCAAACATAATGGTGGTCATTATGGCCAAACAGTTCTATTTTTGTTTCATCAGACCAGAGGACATTTCTCCAAAAAGTATGATATTTGTCCCCATGTGCAGTTGCAAACTGTAGTCTAGCTTTTTTATGGCGGTTTTGGAGCGGCAGATCCTCTCCAGAAATCAACAACGTTGCCTATAGGCACAAACCCATCGTCACTGGACCCGACAGGACTGGCAAAAGTGCTCTTCACTGACGAGTCACGGGTTTGTCTCACCAGGGGTGATGGTCTGATTCGCGTTTGTCGTCGAAGGAATGAGCGTTACACCGAGACCTGTACTCTGGGGCAGGATCGATTTGGAGGTGGAGGGTCCATCATGGACTGGGGAGATGTGTCACAGCCTCATCGGACTGAGCTTGTTGTCATTGCAGGCAATCTCAACGTTATGCGTTACAGGGAAGACATCCTCCTCCCTCATGTGGTACCCTTCCTGCAGGCTCATCCTGACATGACCCTCTAGCATGACAATGCCACCTGCCATACTGCTCATTCTATGCGTAATTTCCTGCAAGACAGGAATGTCAGTGTTCTGCCATGGCCAGCGAAGGGCCCGGAACTCAATCCCATTGAGCACGTCTGGGACCTGTTGGATCGGAGGATGAGGGCTAGGGCCATTCCCCCCAGAAATGTCTGGGAACTTGCATGTGCGTTGGTGGAAGAATGGGTTAACATCTCACAGCAAAAACTGGCAAATCTGGTGCAGTCCATGAGGAGGAGATGCACTGCAGTACTTAATGCAGCTGGTGGCCACACCACATATTGACAGTTACTTCTCATTTTGACACCCCCCTTTGTTCAGGGACTCATTATTCCATTTCTGTTAGTCACATGTCTGTGGAACTTGTTCAGTTTATATCTCAGTTGTTGAATCTTATGTTCATACAAATATTTACACATGTTAAGTTTGATGAAAATAAATGCAGTTGACAGTGAGAGGATGTTTCTTTTTTTGCAGAGTTTATATAGGCTAGGAATAAAGTAATATGTATATTATTGTATAGGTTAAACCCGTTTTAAAGAATGGAAGTACTCTAGCAGAATGAACTTTATTCCTGACACTGACATTGAGAACCCTGGTAGATTTGTACATTTTTCGGGAATGCTGCTGGGAATGGAAACATATCTGATTTTGTCCATCAATGTTTCAAATCAACAAATATGTCCATTGCTAGACGCTATCGAAGAGTGACCACTCTACAAAATATGTTGCCTTTGTTATCTCTTGTGGTTAGGATATATATATTTCCCATATCTGATTGAAAGTTAAGCCTGGACCAGACCCTCCTGGAATTGTGTAATGTCTTTAATTCCAAATTACATGGTTATCATTTTTCTGTGACATAAACAAGCAGGGAATTTGTTCACTCTATTTCAGGACTCAATTCTCAATGACATGTATCTGATTAGGTGTTGTGTTTTCTTGTCCGACTGTCCAGTACAGGTCCTCCACCATTTATTATTCCTTTATTTTCTCTTCTCACTCGACTCCCCACTGACTTTTTATGGCAGGCTATTTTCCTATTACTTTTGGATTTAATGTGCTAGGGATTATCAGGTAGTTTGCTCCTCATACTACCTTCCCTGGGCCAGAACGAATCAGTTGGACGGGACTTTGATATCCATAGGGGGGCACTTTTCTTTCACGGGACCTCCTATGTGTGCACGCGCTTGCATTATAGTAAAGGCCATAGGCAGCTTGTGAGTTTCAAGTTTGGTGAAGCTTACAATTTATCCGACCATTTCTACCGATCTGTAGTGCAAGTTATTTTTATACGCACATTTTCGTGGAACAGTTTCATTTCAATAATAACTTTATTTTCTCAAAATCACTGTCATGTGGTTAATCGTAAATATCTGAAGTGAAATGATAAAAATCTAAAAGTACTAATTCATCTAAGGAGAGAGCACCATCCTCTGCCATATGGACACATTGATACACCATGATCCATTAGCAGCTAAAGAACTGAGTTTATGCAACACAGAGATAGTGAGTTGACAATGTAGACCTACTGCTAAGTAAAATACATAGGCCTAAAGCCGACAAAAAAAAACAGTAGACAATATCTTGATGAAGATTCTGGTTCTTTACAATCACCTTTATCTCTCTATCTGCCTGTCAGCCTCCCTTTCTATCTGTCTTGACTTGATCTATTGCTAGTGAAGTGCAACATTTGTGTTAAATTATCAACCTGATTCAGCCTGAAGCTGTTGCCTGCGAACTTGCATCAACTAGAATATTCCGGGCCCACAGAGCTTTTCGTGCCAGTGAGCTCCACTGGAAATATTGCTCAATCACACCGAGGTTTGGTTATTATCGAGGCAGGGAGTGTTGGAAAAGGATTTAAAATACAGAATAACTATCATTTATAATGGATGTAAAAAAAAATATATATACTTATTTTACAATGTGTGATGTGAAGAAACAATTACTGAGAAGTTAGACTTGGTGGATGTGGTGAGTTAAGACAATCAGAAATCAGACATTGCCAAATGATCACATCAAATCTAAATTTAGTGATCAAGTACACATATTTAGCAGATGTTATTGCAGGTGTAGCGAAATGTTTGTGTTCCTAGCTCCATCAGTAGTCTGAATCTACAGGGCATTCTGAAAGTATTCAGACCCTTTCTCTTTTTCCACATTTTGTTATGTTACAGCCTTATTCTAAAATGGACAAAATTATTTTTTTGAAATGTTTGCAAATTTATGACAAATTATAAACTGAATTTCCTTATTTACATAAGTATTAAGACCCTTTGCTATGAAACTCAAAATTGAGCTCAGGTGCCACTGTTTCCATTGATCATCCTTGAGATGTTTCTACAACTTGATTGGAGTCCACCGGTGGTAAATTCAATTGATTGAACATGATTTGGAAAGGCACACACCTATCTATATAAGGTCCCACAGTTGACAGTTCATGTCAAAGCAAAAACCAAGCCATGAGGTTGAAGGAATTGTCCACAGAGCTCCGAGACAGGATTGTGTCGAGACACAGATCTGGGGAAGGGTACCACAACATTTCTGCAGCATTGAAGGTGCAAGAACAGAGTGGCCTCCATCAATCTTCAATGGAAGAAGTTTGGAACCACCAAGACTAACTAGAGCTGGCCGCCCAGCCAAACTGAGCAATCGGGGGAGAAGGGCCTTGGTCAGGGAGGTGACCAAGAAACCAAGAGCTCCAGAGATCCTCTGTGGAGATGGGAGAACCTTCCAGAAGGACAACAATCTCTGCAGCACTCCACCAATCAGGCCTTTAAGGTAGAGTGGCCAGACGGAAGCCACACCTCAGTAAAAGGCACATGACAGCCCACTTGGAGTTTGCCAAAAGGCACCTAAAAGACTCCGACAATGAGAAACAAGATTCTCTGATCTGATGAAACCAAGATTGAACTCTTTGGCCTGAATACCAAGCGTCACTTCTGGAGGAAACCTGGCACCATCCCTACGGTGAAGCATGGTGGTGGCAGCATCATGCTGTGGGGATGTTTTCTGCGGCAGGGACTGGGAGACTAATCAGGTTCAAGGGAAAAGTGAACGGAGCAAAGTACAGAGAGATCCTTGATCAAAACATGCTCCAGGGGGCTCAGGACCTCAGACTGGGGTGATGGTTCACCTTCCAACAGGACAACGACCCATAGCCAAGCACATAGCCAAGACAACGCAGGAGTGGCTTCGAGACAAGTCTCTGAATGAACTTCTCGCCTGTGGTCTTGATGTGGATAGTTGCGTGCTCCCTCTGCAGTCTCCTGAAGTCCACGATCAGCTCCTTTGTTTTGTTGATGTTGAAGGAGAGGGTATTTTCCTGGTACCACTCTGCCAGGGCCCTCACCTCCTCCCTGTAGACTGTCTCATCATTGTTGGTAATCAGGCCTACTACTGTTGTGTCGTGTGCAAACTTGATGATTGAGTTGGAGGCGTGTGTGACCTTGGGGATTATGGTCACGGACAGTGCTATTTGCCAGTGTTACGCCGAACGCGAAAGCCCAGGAAAATTAACAGGTACAGTAGGCTACAATACTGTAAAGTAGGCCTAATAATGCAAAAAAATAATGCTTAAATAAATCTACTGCTGGTCTTTACTGTATGCTGCACATTTTGACATTGTATTCCATTTCCAGTGAGATCATTCAAGCCATCAACTCACTAATGGTTGAAGATGATGAGCAATCAGCAAAGGCAATTTGGAATCCGCTGGCATCACAGCACAACATCAGCTCTAATCACAGTCAGAAGACAGTTGAAGGAATTTGAGTGGACTTATGGAAAGACTCTGTAAGACATGTTTTATATCTATTTTTTCTTCAGAACATTAAACATGTGTGTTCTCTTGCTTTGTACTGTTCTGTAGTTTCGACCCAATGATTGGGCTGACAAACAAAGACATTTGCTTGCTGCAGGCCCAGGCATGGATCAAGGCTGGTGAGACATTCAATGACATCATCAAAATATATGCTGGACCCTATGTCAGAGAGGTGTTTTTGGGACCACATCGTGTCTACTGTCCTGATAATAGCCCTTGTGAAAAACAAGCATTTTGGAGCATCAAAATGCCTCCCGGGCCGACAGACAAGTTCCTTACTTTTCTCCCCCTTCCACTTGCCTCTTCCATTTTTGCGGTAATGCTGCAATTAGTTGGTTGTAATTTTGTGTAGAGCAGACATTTCCATATATTTGTGTTAGCTATTTGTGTGAGGCATTCTTACTAATTTGCTAGAGAACCAGTTTGGATTTAAGTATAAATTTAGTATGACTGACACTGTAACGGCGTTCTTCGTTTGTTGAAGGAGAGGACCGAAATGCAGCGTGGTGGTTAATCATGATCTTTAATGAAAACAAATGACGGAACGATACATGAACTAACTTATAAATACAAAAAACAACAAACGGAACGTGAACCCTAATTACAGCCTATCTGGTGAAACTACACAGAGACGGGAACAATCACCCACGAAATACAAAGCGAACTCAGGCTACCTAAATACGGTTCCCAATCAGAGGCAACGAGAAGCACCTGACTCTGATCGAGAACCACCTCAGGCAGCCAAGTCTACACTCGACACACCCCTAATCAACCACAATCCCAATGCCTACAAAAAAAAAACAATACGACAACACAATAACCCATGTCACACCCTGGCCTGAACAAATAATTAAAGAAAACACAAAATACTAAGACCAAGGCGTGACAGACACCTTTAGTGAGAGGTCTAATGCTTGAATATTTAATCATTTCTGCCCCTGGAATTCATATTCATTATATAAATAGGCCCATGTGCACCTTCATCAGATGTACCGCAACATGTCGGCTAAAGCGATTTAATTCATGAATGCATTTGAATGTTTTTAATATTGTGATAGTGAAGAACATTTCCAAATAAAAATCTGATTGATATATCAAGACCAGTTCCCATGTCATCCAGTGATTTCTCTTCCTATAGTAATTTGTTCCATTAATATACTTAAAGTCCCTCAACTTGGCAAGAGTATATTATCCTGCTGATAATTGAAATCAACATCTGCATCTTGAAAGAGTATTTTTTTAATCTTTGTTTTTTTTTAAAGAAAGCATAAAGATGTTGATGAAGAAATACTGTACAGTATATGCTTCATCCTACATGTTGCGGTTGCATGAGGTTTGGAGTTAGAAATGTAAAACTTTAGAGTACTTAACACATTGCAAGTTGGAGGGATTTTTATTCACACTTAGCCTAGCTATCCTTTTGATAGGATTCTATTGTACTGCTAATAGCCCATCATAGAAACGTTTGCACCCATAGGTTTTAGGCCTGCAGCAGGTTATAATAATCCATGCCTTCTGGGAATGTTTGTTCTGATTGTCAGAAGTATTAAAATCAACAAATGTGTAACGATTGGTGGTAAGTATTCATAATACTTTTAATACATACGAATACTTGAACAAAAAAACAACAAACGAACAGTTCTGCAAGGTGCAATACACACAAAACATAAAACAACCCACAACCCATAGTGGGAAACCAGGCTGCCTAAGTATGGTTCTCAATCAGAGACAACGATTGACAGCTTTCTCTGATTGGGAACCATACCAGGCCAAACACATAGAAATGTAACACACAGAACAAAACATAGAATGCCCACCCCAACTCACGCCCTGACCAAACTAAAATAGAGACATAAAAAAGGAACTAAGGTCAGGATGTGACAAAATGTCAGTCTTTAAATGTTTTATTATCCAAATGTTTAAAGTGCAACACGCATCTGATTATTCAATAGGAAAACACCTCCAGTAATTTACAAACAGATCAGTCAATTTGTGCCACATTTTAGACTACCGATTTTTCGTTTTTAAATAACCAAAAGTGAGCAGTTGTAATCTGCATAAAGGGAAAAAGGCCATTCTTGAACAAAATATGTTTTTTGCTCAAATAATTTAAACAGGTGTAGGCAAAACCATAAGCAAATAGGTTAACTGTGATATGACTAAAGAGTTAATCAGGGTGATTTTTCCACGAATAAACAGGTATTTTCATCAAGGTCACATTGTTTGCAGAGTCCACAAACAGGAGGTGGAGTTCCAGAGCTCACAGGTGTGCCTGGCATGGATTGTGACTCCATCTCGTTCCTCGCCCTCTTCAACGAGTCATTCTCTGCCTGACTCTCTGCCAATGACACCTGGCTCTGGACCAATGCATCAGCTTTTACAATCACAATCTTATTTGTGTAACATGATGTTGACAGAGATGGTCGCCTCGCTTCAGGTCCTTAGGAAACTATGCATTTATTTGTTTTTTGATGTATTATTTCTTACATTGTTAGCCCAGAAAATCTCAAGTGTTATTACATACAGCCGGGAAGAACTATTGGATATAAAAGTGATGTCAATTTACCATCATTACGACCAGGAATAAGTTTGTTCGGACCTCCATCCTGGACATGGGATCTTATCCCAGAGGCCGACACAAAACAACGAGCACACTGTCCACCGCTTCCGAGCATATTACTCGCCAATGTCCAATCTCTAGATAACAAGGTGGATGAAGTTAAGGCACGAGTTGCCTTCCAGAGAGACATCAGAGATTGTAACATTCTCTGTTTCACGGAAACATGGCTCACTCAGGATATGTTGTCAGAGTCGATACAGCCACCCGGTTTCTTCATGCATCACGCAGTTCCTAGGGCTTCCAGCAGATGTCAACAGTCTTTAGAAAGAGTTTCAGGCTTGTTTTTTGAAAACTTTGCTAGAATTTGTAGTTTTTGAAAGTGGCTCCCATTTTGGCTGTAGTGTTGTGGCACGCATGGTTCATTTTTGAGCAGTGAGGTTAATTTCTCCTCCCTTGGCCTTATGTTTCTTCTCTGTTCTCCTCAGGTTGAAGCACATCCCACCCCATCACCCAAACAGATGTAAAGAACTTGGGAACCTCCCATCCACCAGGAAAATCACCCTATCCCAGGAGTTTAGTCAGGAGTTTATTCAGCAGTGTGCAGCATCACTATGTTAGAAGTAGATCCACACATTATTCTCTATCTTGCAGGATTGTCATCTTATTGTAGCTCATTATAAAATAGACGTGGGTGATTTCTGCCCCAGGGTACTGCTCTGTGCAAGTTTTAATTCCTGCCGAGCAAACACCATGATCAACTATTAATTGTCTACAATTTAGAGCACAATTAGTTGAACGAGGTGTTAGTAATTGGTTGGAACAAAAACCTGTGAGCTCTTGTCCAGTGTACAAAAAACCTCTGGTTTGCCATCATGTGCTGAACAAGCTTTCGAATGTTAATCTCCTTGATGTCCCTCACATGAGGATGCTAAATTGTTTATTCTACTGAGCCATTTACTTTATGTTCATATTCTTATCTTTTATTATTTCTTATTGTTGTTGAATTGTCGAGAAGGAACCTGCAAGTCATCATTTCGTTGGACTATGTGTATCCTGTACATACGACTAATAAAACTTGACTTATTTTGTACAATGGACTGTGTTCTAAGGATTAATGCACACATACTGGAAAAACAATAAAGGTGTTCATATTTATTAAACATGAGAAGTGTTCATGTCTCCCCAGGGTTCTGGTTTTGAGGCTCTGTCTAATCCCCTGCAAGGAGAGAGAAAAGCATTCATAATATTACAATGGTGTATTGATTTAACTGAATATACAGTGCATTCGGAAAATATTCAGACCCCTTGACATTTTTCACATTTTGTTACATTTGGCAGCGATTAAAGCATTGAGCCTTCTTGGGGAGTTTCTCCCATTCTTCTCTGCAGATCCTCTCAAGCTCTATCACATTGGATTTGGAGCGTCTCTGCACGGCTATTTCCAGGTCTCTCCAGAGATGTTCGATCGTGTTCAAGTCCAGGCTCTGGTTGGGCCACTCAAGGACATTGAGAGACTTGTCCCGAACCCACTCCTACGTTGTCTTGGCTGTGTGCTTAGGGTCGTTGTCATGTTGAAAGGTGAACCTTCTCCCCACTCTGAGGTCCTGAGTGCTCTGGAGAAGGTTTTCATCAACAATCTTTCTGTACTTTGCTGCGTTCATCTTTCCCTCGATTCTGACTAGTCTGCCAGTCGCTGCTGCTGAAAAACATCATAACAGCATGATGCTGCCACCACCATGCTTCACCGTAGGGGTGGTGTTTGCCAGGCGATGAGCGGTGCCTGGTTTCCTCCAGACCTGATTCTTGGCATTCAGGGCAAGGAGTTCAATCTTGGTTTCATCACACCGGAGAATCTTGTTTCTCATGGTCTGAGAGTCATTTAGGTGCATTTGGCAAACTCCAAGCGGTCTGTCATATGCCTTTTATTGAGGTGTCTTCCGTCTGGCCACTCTACCATAAAGGCCTAATTGGTGGAGTGCTGCAGCGATGGTTGTTCTTCTGGAAGGTTATCCCATCTCCAAAGAGGATCTCTGGTGCTCTGTCAGAGTGACCATTGGGTTCTTGGTCTCCTCTCTAACCAAGGTCCCTTTCCCCCGTTTGCTCAGTTTGGCTGGGCGGCCAGCTCTAGGAAGAGTCTTGGTACTCTTCCCCAAATCTGTGTCTCCCAATAATCCTGTCTTGGAGCTCTACGCACAATTCCTTCGACCTCATGGCTTGGTTTTTGCTCTGACATGCACTGTCAACTGTGGGACCTTATATAGACAGGTGTGCCTTTCCAAATCATGTCCAATCATTTGAATTTACTCCAATCTGGTTGTAGAAACATATCTAGGATGCACCTGAGCTCAATTTTGAGTCTCAAAGCAAAGGGTCTAAATACTTATGTAAAAATCAGTATTTCTGTTTTTATTTTTTATAAATTTACAAAAATGTCTACAAACCTGTTTTTGCTTTGTCATTATGTGGTATTGTATGTAGGTTGAGGATTGGGAAAACGGTTTAAACCATTTCAGAATAAGGTTGTAATGTAACAAAATGTGGGAAAATGAAAGGGGTCTGAATACTTTTCTGAATGTGCTGTATTTTCTTGTTTGATATGAATCAATATAATTACATTGGATATATTCTCCGTTATAATATACCAGTGTTTGTTTTGTATCCAATGCATTTAACTTACACTACCGGTCAAATGTTTAGGAATACCTACTCATTCAAGGGTTTTTCTTAATTTTTATCTATTTTCTACATTGTAAAATAATAGTGGAGACATCAAAACTATGTAATAACATATATGGAATCATGTAGTAAACAAAAAAGTGTTCCAAATATATTTTATATTTGAGTTTCTTCAAATAGTCACCCTTTGTCTTGATGACAGCTTTATGGGTGTGTCTCGGTGTGTCAAATACATTATTCATATTTTATTTGGACGGGCAAGGACGTACGGTAGGGCGGACCAGGCCCCTTAAGGCCCACCCATAACGCCAGCCCTGTACCTTCATATTATGTCATATTCCCAAAGACAGCAGCTCACTAGTTGGTCATGATATCTACACTCGCATTGTCCTGTTGCTGATGGTCTGTCTATTTATATTGGCATAGTGCATACAAATATGATAAGTTAGTTCCATGGTATGGCTTATTCCAGTATTTTGTGTTTCAGAATAATTGATCGTTCAGTCAACATGGATTTGATAAAATTCAAAATTAACTATCGCTACTCCTGGTACTAGTACTCCCAGTATATAGCTCCTTTCTTGTGTATTTTATTTGATTCCTCTGCATTTTGGGAAGGGTTCGTAAAGCAAGCATTTGATGGTGAATTCTACACTAGTTGTATTCGGTGCATGTGACATACAATTTGATTTGATTTGAAGCCCTCTATCAATGGTTATAGTGAGGGCACCAGTCACCCAGAGCTAGCAGCTATTATACAAATTTTGCTCTTGTGTACTGGACATGTTCTGGCACCATGTAACTATGTAAAGTATTGTGCACTACGTGACATTTCGGTAACTGTGTGCCCAACAGCCTTCACATACGACCTGACACTAATGTCAGTCAATTGGATATCTTGTTATGGCATCCTCCTTTCGTTTTACTGTCCAACTTCCCAGTGGCAACAGTTTATCTCTCTTGGCTTAGCAAACTTGTTCTGTTTTGAGTGGTGTTGTTATTGTGTAAACTGCTGTTGTGTGCGCTGTAACTGTAATTGTAGTCCATTGACAGCTGTATGTCCATGTGCCTGGCCACTCTGAATGTTTACACAAACACAGGCTGATGGATGGAGGAAACGAGGTGGAGAGTGTCTGACAAATGCGTTGTGTCGTGATGAGTACGACACAGAACATTGTGCTGGCAGAGTGTAGGGGGAATTATACACCCAAGGAATATGCTTTCTGGGACTGGCCTTAAACACAAGATGAGTGTCAAAAAGGATTTGAGTCACAATTACTGTGGTTTGGTCACTGTTGCAATAGCTCCCAGGGATCTTATTATTTCAAATTATTGAAACAATTTAATAAAAATTGGGATTCCACAGAATTCCAGAATTGAGATCAACAAGATTTAAAAGACAGACATCAGTGGCCCCCCAGATAATAGATCATATCGGTTTGGTTTGCCACCCACACAGACCAAATCATTTAAAAGCATGGCAAAATATGTCCTCGACTTGCTCCTGAAAAATGTACCTACATTTCCCAGCTTGTTCATGAGATCATCCAACTTCTTACTGGTTGTGTATACGTAAATCTCAGTGTGTGTTCTTTAAAATATGCACATTGTTGCCAAAATACACCTTCATTTAAAGACCTGTCTCGGTCTCCTCACTCCTCATGAAAATTCAGAGGATTAGAATTTTAAAAATCCATCAGGAGGACTTAAAAAGGAAGACAGGAAAAGTAGGCCATCCTGATTAGCCCCGCAGGGTGTTTTAGAAAAAGTGAATCTTCCAGTAAGACAATAACCCCAAGCACACATCAAAATCCATGAAGAAAATGTTAATTGTAAACAAAAATCAACATTTTGCAATAGCCATCTCAGTCTCCGGACTTGAAACCCATTGAAAACCTGGGTTATGAATTGAAGAGGGCAGTCCACAAGCACAGACGAAGGATATCAAATCATCTGGAAGGATTCACCAACTCATAAAACATTTTAGAAAAAGGCCCAGTGCCTTATCTTCACAAGGTGAGATATTGAAAATAGGGGTGTCAATCATTTTGACCACTACCTTTAAAAAAATGTTATACTTGGATTAGTATAAAATAATAGATTTCCCCTAGTATTTTTGTTGTGCATACAATATACACTGCATTACCAAAAGTATATAGCATTAAGATTTCCCTTCACTGGACCTAAGAAGGCCTAGCCCAAACCATGAAAAACAGCCCCAGACCATTATTCCTCCTCCACCAAATTTTACAGTTGCACTATGCATTGGGGCAGGTAGCGTTTTCCTAGTATCCACCAAACCCAAATTAGTCTGTCAGACTGACAGATGGTGAAGCGTGATTCATCACTCCAGAGAACTCATTTCCACTGCCCCAGAGTCCAATGGCGGCGAGCTTTACACCACTCCAGCAGACGCTTGGTGATCTTAGGATTGTGTGCGGCTGTATCATAATTCCTTATTTTATACGGTCATTTTTTCTCATCATTATCAAAGGTGTCAATAATTTCAGACCTCACTGTAAATGCAGAGAAGCACTTATTGGGGGCTGAAATACTGTCTTTTGTTTCACGGCAGGTGCTTGCTAGAGGGAAATTGTCAGAGACAGAGACAGAAAATCATGATGTCTATGCACAGCACACGAATTTGAATCCATGGCATGTTTTTCTTTATACAGTCCATTATAAAATAATTGCTTTATATAAATGTCATACATGACGTCCTTTAAAAAAAAAAGGATTGCAGCCATGATGATATATCAAAACCATATGTTCTCAAAAGGAAAGGTCTTGATATTACCTGATATTCCCAATGGTGTTCTGTCAGAAAATAATTGTTTTCAATTGTCTCTAGTGTGTCACTTTCAGACAGATAGTGTGTTCCTTTCTTTGGCTGGCTTACCACAGTTGTGTCTCCTTCTTTTCTGCCTGTTAAGAGTTAAACTGTGCAATAAATTATTACCACCTTCTATGCTTACAGGGAATCAAAGAAGAGTGCGGCATATATCATATGTTGGCCTCTGTAGAGGAGACAACTGTATGGGAATGGAAAAGTAATGAACCTTGACTCCTACCATTGAGAGCTTCTCCAGTGTGAAGGACACACATTTATCTGCTGAGTGTATGCTGGAGCAAGGTTCAGACCTTAAACCTCTCGATATGAATAGGGTTTTCATATGAAATATCAATATGAAACATCTTAAGTTTTCACATGGCTCTCTGACCAACGGATTAAATAAAATATTTGTCGTTGATCTAAATATTTAGCAAAACTGAGGCGGAGTACAACTATGTTGACTTATTGCTGAGTAACTGCAGATGAATAACCTTTGTGCTTACTGTAACAAGCTGGTAATAAGTTACATTTGTGGTTGTATTTGGATCTCATATGTTTGGATTTAGTTAGAAATTAGCCAGGTATTATGCTACAAACTATTCTAAGATGCCTGGTACTGTCACGCCCTGACCTTAGTTATCTTTGTTTTCTTTATTATTTTGGTTAGGTCAGGGTGTGACGAGGTTGGTATGTGTGTTTTTGTCTTGTCTAGGGTTTTTTGTACATTCTATGGGGGTTTTGTATGTCTAGGTAATGTAGGTCTATGGTGGCCTGAATTGGTTCCCAATCAGAGGCAGCTGTTTATCGTTGTCTCTGATTGGGGATTCTATTTAGGTTGCCATTTTGGTTTGGTGGGTTATTGTCTGTGTGTAGTTGCATGTCAGCACTCGTTCTATATAGCGTCATGTTTGTTTAGTGCTCTTTCTTTATTAAAAGAGGAATGTATTCATATCAAGCTGCGCCTTGGTCTCCTCTATACGACGAACGTGACAGATACATTGTAATGACATAAATCCTTTCCCTTATAGTTACCCTGAAATAATGCCTCTATAATTACATGTTTTGCACAAATTAGTCTGGACTCTTAGTTTGGTGTTATAATTACTGAAATAATATTGATGAAGTTAGTTATTTATTAATACTATTATTATTGTGTGCTTCAATTGTGCACAGCTATTGGACAAATATAAGTGAGGACTTTCCTGTCACACTATATATCAATTGTAGTTCACCGGATGAATCTATGGGCACCAAGGGTATTAGAGTTTGACTCCAGGACATTATCATAGAGTAGATCTGCTCTCCAAAATGGAGGGAAATTGAGAAAATGCAAACACACGTCAAATGGATGTCAGACCATGATCCCTGCTATGATTGACATGACACCTGAGAGACTGTCTTTCCATGCAGCCTTCTTACAGAGTTTTAAAAATCCCTTTGGGTATAGTCACTGTCTCATTCAAGGATGGAAAAGTGACCTCACATCCCGTATATAAACCATGTTATGTGAGAAGGTTGGGCTCTCAATTCTACGACCATGGAGCTAAAGAGAATTGTCCCATGACTCTGAGAACAGCTCAATGACATAGGAAAGTCATTATTAAAATGAAAAGGAATTACATTTCAGCATCAACAAAAACTTCAGCATCCCAACTAAGAACTTCCCAATTAGTTCAAATTTGGCATTTTATAATTGAATAACTTGCATTATTATTTGAATATTTTACCTTTGGTTATGATGAATCTGAAGTCAACATATTTTGTGTTATGACTGGAATAATCAAGGATACAAGTGAACATAAATGATTAAATAATCCATCCACAGCTATTATATTTAAAGGGAAATGTCACGTTCTGACCTTAGTTTCTTTGTTTTAGTATGGTCAGGGCATGAGTTGGGGTGGTCAGTCTGTTTGTTTTTCTATGTTGGTTTTTGTGTTCAGCCTAGTATGGTTCTCAATCAGAGGGCAGGTGTCGTTAGTTGTCTCTGATTGAGAATCATACTTAGGTAGCCTGGGTTTCACTTTTGGTTTGTGGGTGTTTGTTTCCGTGTGAGTGTTTGGGCCACACGGACCTGTTTCGGTTTTGTATATTTCACGTTTATTATTTTGTTCCAGTGTTCAGTTGTTTTTGAATAAATCAATATGGACACTTACCACGCTGTGTTTTGGTCCGATCCTTACTCCTCCTCAGACACGGGAGGAAATCCGTTACAGGAAATTTCAAAATAGTTAGAGGAAGATAAGTGTTTCCAATGACATCATCAACCAATTAGTAGGCAATTAATTGGTTAGTAGGCAAGGAAGCAATTAGTAGGCAATGTCTACTCATAATTGGTTACAATTATTTGATGCACACCGATGTCATTAGAAAAACTTATCTTCCTCTATCTGTTTTTCCACAGAACATACAGTACCAGTCAAACGTTTGGACACACCTACTCCTTCAATTTTTCTTTATTTTTACTATTTTCTACATTGTAGAATAATAATGAGTACATCAAAACTATGAAATAACACATGGAATCATGTAGTAACCCAAAAAGTGTTAAATAAATCAGAATATAATTTGTATTCTCAAAGTAGCCACCCTTTGCCTTGATGGCAGCTTTGCACACTCTTGGCATTCTATCAACCAGCTTCGTGAGTTAGTCACCTGGAATGCATTTCAATTAACAGGTGTTCCTTGTTAAACATTTATTTGTGGAATTTCTTTCTTTCTTAATGCCTTTGAGCCAATCAATTGTGTTGTGACAAGGTAGGGGTGGTATACAGAAGATAGCCCTATTTGGTTAAAAAAAACAAGTCCATATTATGGCAAGAACAGCTCAAATAAGTAAAGAGAAACAACAGTCCATAATTTATTTCAGACGTGAAGGTCAGTAAGTAAGGAACATTTCAAGAACTTCAAAGGTTTCTTAAAGTGCAGTCACAAAAACCATCAAGCGCTATGATGAAACTGTCTCTTGTGAGAACCGCCACAGGAAAGGAAGACTCCAGAGTTACCTCTGCTGCAGAGGATAAGTTCATTAGAGTTACCAGCCTCAGAAATTGTAGACCAAATCAATTCTTCACAGAGTTCAAGTAACAGAGACATCTCAATATCATCTGTTCAGATCTGTTCATGGTCTAATTGCTGCAAAGAAACCACTACTAAACAACACCAATAAGAAGAAGAGACTTGCTTGGGCCAAGAAACACGAGCAACGAACATTAGACCGGTGGAAATCTGTCCTTTGGTCTAATGAGTCCAAATTTGAGATGTTTGGTTCTAACAGCTGTGTCTTTGTGAGACACAGAGCAGGTGAACGGATGATCTCATATGTGGTTCCCACCGTGAAGCATGGAAGAGGAGGTGTGATGGTGTGGGGGTGCTTTGCTGGTGACAATGTCTGTGATTTATTTAGAATTCAAGGCAAACTTAACCAGCGTGGCTACCACAGTATTCCACAGCAATATACCATCCCATCTGGTTTAAGCTTAGTGGGACTATCATTTGTTTTTCCACAGGGCAATGACCCAACACACTTCTAGGCTATGTAAAGGCTATTTGACCAAGAAGGAGAGTGATGGAGTGCTGCATCAGATGACCTGGCCTCCATATTCACCTGACCTCAACCAAATTGAGATGGCTTGGGATGAGTTGGACCATAGAGTGAAGGAAAAGCAGCCAACAAGTGCTCAGGATATGTGGGAACTCCTTCAAGACTGTTTAAAAGCATTCCAGGTGAAGCTGGTTGAGAGAATGCCAAGAGTGTGCAAATCTGTCATCAAGGCAAAGGGTGGCTACTTTGAATAATCTAAAATCTCAAATGTATTTTGATTTGTTTAACACTTTCTTTGTTAATACATTATTTAATATGTATAATTTCATAGTTTTGATGTCTTCACTATTATTCTACAATGTAGAAAATATAAAAAATAAAGAGTAGGTGTGTGTCAACTTTTGACTGGTGCTGTAGAAACATGCCATTTGTTGATGTTGGGGTGATGCTTGAGTTGATGAATATTAAGTAGAAATATTCTGAAATGTCCCTCTAAGCCAATATTCATGACACTTATTTTATTTGAATTTCATTTCAAAACTCATCTTAATGAGCAAAAAACAGTCTTCATAATTTGAAATATACACACGTTAGAGTTTTATATTACCCAAAACCACTCTGTGATGAAGGTTGAGCTACTGTGTCAAAATTGCAATACCAGTTGGATTTAATTAATTGAGCTGCTTACAGGTTGGGTTTCAATCAAACTTGTGGAGCTCAGGCAATTTAAAATAAAACAAAACACATTTTGATGTAAATGGAAATTATCAAATTTTTCTGCAGTGCGAATTTGATTGAAAACGGCCCAGAGTGGAAGTTGGTAAAAGTTTTCTAGTAATTGTTCTTACAGAATGTCAAAAAAAGGTGAGCTGGGATCCTGCTTGGGAAGAGATTCTCTATTTCTGAAGGTACTATAGGAGAATTAAACACGACACAGGCCTATTTTTCCTCCTGGAAATAACCCAAGAAGCAGTAATTTATGAAACAGGAATTGGATGGTATAAGTGTTCCTCTCCCTTGGTAATCCCTCTGGGTAACTGAGGAGAATGTACACACACTGAAACCCACACACTGAAACATACACACACTGGTAGACAGTGAGGGAAACAGGGAATATCCTCCTCCTTCATCCTCATTGCCTCTGTGTCACCATGGCGATTTGTTTCATTATCCAGCCAAACAGACTGTTTCACAGGTGGTTTTGGTTAATTGAAAATTGCATATTTTATCATGAGAAGTATCTTCCTACTCACTTTGCACACTGTGCAGAATCCTCCCGTTTCATATTTAGCTTGATTAAATAGCTCTGACTTTATAAGAAGACAATGTGAGTTGAACACATTTACTGTAGCATACCTTTAACCTGGACGAGCCACTTCCCTTCACTACCAATGTAACTACCAATGTGACGTGATTATATTACATGCAGTGAAGTCCATGCGTGATCATTTTGTGTTATCCAAATGGAACTGTGATTTAAGACCTGTGTTCGTTAAAAAAAAACTGTCACTGTATGTCTTGAGTGGAGTGTGTATTTCTGAATGTGTTTCTGACTCTACGATGTGCTCTGTGTGGTGTTGGTGTATGAGGCCCTGCAGCATGGCTGAGCAGTAATTGGTAGGGTGGTCAACCCGATAAGCGTTTGAAGATTGCAGGGAAAAACCTAAATGGTCTGACTGATACGATTTAAGGAGCTCTTAGAGGCATAGTGAGGGAGATTTTACAATATGTTGGAACAATGATGTCACCGCTATTCCACTGTAAAACCTCCGCACACAGAAATAATGGATTTTCAGTCATTTTATTTATTTATTTATCCACTGTACTTCCCGGACAGCAGTACTGGCCTTGGACAAAATCAGTAAGTGTACTTTCAATAAGTAACTGTCCTTTCAATTGCCTATATTCCACGTGGGAAAATAGGCAAATCGTGTACCGTATACTATCATTACTTTCCATAAAATTGTTAATATTCGCATTGCCAATATCAATCAAGCCTGTTATTACCTTGATTGGATGATAAGGATATGGTTTTACATCTCTGGACCTGTTTCAAAGCCAGCCAAACTGTGTTCCCTGCAGCGTAGTAATTGATTGGATGATAAGGATATGGTTTTACATCTCTGGACCTGTTTCAAAGCCAGCCAAACTGTGTTCCCTGCAGCGTAGTAATTGATTGGATGATAAGGATATGGTTTTACATCTCTGGACCTGTTTCAAAGCCAGCCAAACTGTGTTCCCTTCAGCGTAGTAATTGATTGGATGATAAGGATATGGTTTTACATCTCTGGACCTGTTTTAAAGCCAGCCAAACTGTGTTCCTTGCAGTGTAGTAATTGATTGGATGATAAGGATACGGTTCTACATCTCTGGACCTGTTTCAAGGCCAGCCAAACTGCGTTCCCTTCCGCATAGTAATTGATTGGATGATAAGGATATGGTTTTACATCTCTGGACCTGTTTCAAGGCCAGCCAAACTGTGTTCCCTTCAGCATAGTAATTGATTGGATGATAAGGATATGGTTTTACATCTCTGGACCTGTTTCAAGGCCAGCCAAGCTGTGTTCCCTTCAGCATAGTAATTGATTGGATGATAAGGATATGGTTTTACATCTCTGGACCTGTTTCAACGCCAGTCAAACTGTGTTCCCTTCAGCATAGTAATAGCTCCAATTAGGAAAGTTGGACTTCAGATCTAAACACCTACTAGTTCAGTAGGAAGAATGCAGGGGTATTATACATTTTTTGCTTGTTTCTGGTTCATGTGCGGCATTATCTGTAACCATTGTAACAACAATGGCCTTTCGAATCATACTTTTGCAGTCCACTTGGGTCAAATTTAGATCAATGTTGATGCATGTCAGAACCTTGAAATACACTGCTATTACTATTTAGTCATTTCAATTTTCATATGAAGTTTTCTTGATATTTGGACTTGTTGTTTTTCTATTTGTTATCCCATTAACACGATTCAATTCAATTGCCATGCTGAGAAAGAAATACTTGCTATCATCTCTAAACCAGACATTTGGACCCCTAAACAACACATCCTGCAAAGATTTTGTCCGTTCTCATCAGTAATATATATTTGTCTGATCAACACGGACCAATGGATAGTTTCTCCAATAAAAACACAACATGGTTTTCCTTGTCAAATTTCACAGTGCTTTGAGGATTCCATCTGGTGCCGAGCTGTTTGGGTCCTATTTCCTGGTGTAATTTACAAACCAATAACGATGGCCCTGGATGTTTGTTTTGATTGTGATGACTTGATAACCATCAACACCTCATGAATATGCATGAGGCTGCTAGCTAGGTTTCTTTGCGGCAATTTCCCAGAAGGGCAAAGTCTTACCTTCGTCATCTCTTATTAGTGAGTTGAAAGAACCATCTGAACTGCCTTGAGTGTTATTCTGTTGAACATCAAAGCCAATTGTTTTCAGAATATGGAATGGAGCCTCTCATAAGAAATGTTTTCCTGTGACACACAAACTCAGGTTAAATAGAACACACTTTCAGTAGCCTACAGCAGCATAAAGCCAGCCACCAAGACTACCATCATCATCATCATCATCATCCCGCTCACCCTCACTACTATCATCAGCATCACCCCTATCCATCAACATCACTGTCGCCATCACAACAATAGTTGACATTTTGCATGTGTTCTCCCTACAACTTTTTGTCTTTGCCTGTCAGTCATTTCCATTCTGAACAGCCCAATGTTAGACTAATCCCTTGTCCCCTGCCCTGCCATCCACAGGGAACTCCTCAGTCCTCTCCACCCCCTGCCCTGCCATCTACAGGGCACTCCACAGCAGGACATGCTTGCCTTAGTGGGAGACTACATATGAATCCACTCCTAATCCTCTCTCTTCCTCCTTTTCTCCTGTAAAATATACCTTTCTCATTTGCTCTTGGTCTCATTAGCAGCAGATATATTCTTCTATTTAGATTGTCTCTCTGCCGCAGTTTCACACTCATATTATTGAGAGTAACACTAGACCTTAGAGTCCTAACACACAAAATATGATGACAAAATATGGCATTTCACTTTCCCAATGTGCAGTGTGGCTGTTTTCCGTGCCTCTAGCTGGAGCATATATGATCCAGTTCCCTGAGAATGCTTTGAAAAAGGTTGGTTATAGCCGAATGAATGTGCTGGTTTCCCTCTTCTGCACCTCATCAAGGGTTCTTTCTCTCTCTCTCTCTCTCTCTCTCTCTCTCTCTCTCTCTCTCTTTCTTTCTTTCTTTCTTTCTTTCTTTCTCTCTCTCTCTCTCTCTCTCTCTCTTTGTGTCTGGCCTGTTAAGTTGTGCAGGGAGAGAAGCCCATACAAAGAGAATCCCTGATCAACCTCAGTACATGAATACAGTCAAACACAGGAAGACCCAAACAGGGACGCCTCTTTCTCTACCACAACAATAGAATTACAAATCCTATTCAACAAGGCGTGAGCTATAAGCAAAAAAATAAACCTTGCACATAATAGCAAGTATTAATACTCCCTTTTCATTTTTAAGTGGCTTGCGGATTGTATCTAAAACGTCAGAATTAAGGTTGTTTAAAAAAAAAATGTTTACCATTGCATAAGAATTCATTCATTTTGATATTAATGTATTATTGTCAAAATTATTAAGTAAATATTATTTGGTAGAAGATGTCTCAATAACATCTGTATTTCTATGAACTATTGATCCCTATATTGATTACACATGCTCAGTCTTTGACTCTCTCTGTGTGTTTTACCTGTGGATGCTCAAGCATACCTTTGAATTAGTACCACACAAAATTACTGTGACTGTGTTTCTCAGCAGGCTATTCGCTATGTGTATTAAATGTCTTGTATTTTTAAATGTCTAACTGAGTGATGAATTAAGAGCATAATTTATGAAATTATTCACCAAATAAAAGTTTAAATGCAATACATCAGGGGGCTGATAGGCTTATTAAATACATTTATTTGCCATGAATCAAATGCTTCTTGCTCGATCTCCCTGCCCTCTTTCATTTACTAAATGTATTAATCTATTCTCTTTCATCCATCTGAGATGTTATCCAACCTTTGCTGTATCAGTGTAATTGCAGTCTACAGAAAGTGTCACCGTACTGTGGTCATCTACTCCTAAAACTCCATCGATGGTCTTTTACTTTACTTGATATTACTCTTGGTACATTTTGAAAACACAAAGACAAAAATTGCATGTTTTGTAATGGATTAAATACCATCTGTAATTATTGTCCATGTTAAATTAATATTCTTAACTGTTCAGATTGAATGATTTTTTACACATTTTCCAAGACCATGCACAAGAAAATCTCATTTCCGTAACACTTGTAAAGTAAAAACAAACAAAAAACATAGGAAGGTGGAAATGTTCAAAAAATATTAAAAAATCCTAAAATGCTGGAGAGTTTCAAAAATAAACGTTTGATTAAAATAATGACTTTTTGATTTTAAATATATTTCCATTTGAATCCGTTCTCATTACTGTAACGTGTGGCATGTTCATAACCTGGATTGTTTATTATTTATGTTTTAAACAATTATTATTATTATCGTTTCAAAAGTACACAAATATAGAGAGCAAATCATTTTATGCACAGCTCAAATATTTTGAATTCTGTAATAATATTCTAGGAATATTTGATCATTGATGTTGCATTTTGGTAATGAGATCCATGTTACAGTAGATGAGAGACTGCATTATGGTAATGAGCAAATGAGCAAACAGTGCTTCATCAAGAGCAAAAAATATATAATTTTTAAACATAGTAACAATCTGAAGCATTAAGCTATGCTTTAATCATCACAACAAAGGAATCATTAACTCCCCACCACTGCCCAGCTCCTCCCTATTCCTCTTGTGTAATTACATACACATCTAAACTCCATTAAGCATGCAATTACAATGCAATAACATGATTACAGTTTTACTAGTGTAGACTTACAATGTTACAACCAACGCCTAAAATAATGCTAATCGCTAACTAGCTGGCTGGCTAGCTAAATGCCATTTAGCTAAACGCACTAGCTAGGGCAAAGCAAACATTAGCTCTAATACAGGTTGCTACAAGTGGTGGTGCTACAATCTAGATCAGCATGTTGTTTGTGCAATGGCATGTTCTGAATCAGCCTATTCTAAAATCTTTGTTTAAATGCTATTCAAATGTGATTAGGGTCCCCTGGGAAACATCAGCCAACACTTTGGTTCCTACCCTACCATAACTCCTACTTGGCTTTTTCATTTGTTGTCATGCCAAACAGCACCAACCATAGAATTAGAATAACTCATATATTTCTATGATTAAAACAGTTAACCCAAGTGTTCTGATCTATAGCGCAGGTCAAATCGCAATCTTTGGTTGAAAAATAGCAATATGTTTTTTTTTGCCCATATCGTGCAGCCCTACTAACAACTTGGTGACAGTATATGCAAACATTTGGTGGCACAGAAAGAAAGGAAAATGGCTGTCTTCTTCAGGAGATGAGCTTCAAAAGTAAGTAGGGATTCACGTTGGCCCAATGTAGGCCAAATCTCAATCAATTTAAAAATCTTTTTTTCTGGTGCTTCTAAATTGTATGTGGTGCTCCTAACATTTCTACCAATGAAAAACAGTGTTACCATTGAACATTATTAAAAAAATATTATTATTATTATTATTATATCATTATTATTACAAAACAGGTATAAAAGCAACGTTGTGCATTGTTACCAAACACTTCTGTAAGGACAAGGGAGTCAGCAATAACACTCTTGTCTGCAACCTTTCTCTATATACCTATTTTCCTTTCTTCTGTACTCCTCAAGAAGCTCTGGATTTCTGTACAGTTACTATCTATGCTTTTCCACCCTGGCTTCTGATGCAACCCCCTTTCCTTATCTGCCAATCTTAACAACAAGACGTTTAGATGAACACAATTGTTCTGTTTATTAGACTACTACATCACTACACAACCCCTACATGGGCATTACACTCAAAACATGTTGAGTCTGTCGGATGTTTTGATACCTGAAAAGTATATTTATGGGGATAGTTCACCCAGATTGCATCATTGGTACATCGGTTTCCTTAACCTGTAAGCAGTCATTGGACAAGGTAAGACCGCATTCTCTGCTTTGGTTTTGTTTAGCATTTTATAGCACAAAACCAATGCAAGGTGGGTATCCTCAATATAAGCATCTTCACATTCCAAGTCCAAATCCTCCCAAAGGTGTCAACAATTGATTGCATGGCTCAATAAAGTTGCCTCAAGATGATTTGGAAATGAAAAGCGAAAAATGCTAATATCAGGGATTTTCACATGCATTGGTTTTGTGCTCTGAAAGCTAAAAAGGAGACAGTGACCAGGTAAACAAAACCCAAGCATGGATTGCTGTCTTATGTTGTTCATAGACTGCTGACAGGGTAGGGAAACTGATATGTCATTTGTGTGAACTATCCCTTTAAGTCCACATCCCAGGGCATTAATTGTGTAGACACACCTATATGCAAAAACCCCCACATGAATAAGAAAAGATAAGCAGCAAATAAGATATGGAAATCATATGGCGTTCCTTTTTTCCTGTTGGTGTTGAGGCATACAGCTGGCTCTACACAATCAATTGCATAAAAGTTAGTAGAGGTGCTGATTAACCATGAGTAAGCTATAAAATAAAGATAGTCACACACTATGTATAAGCTCCCAGTAATGTCTATGGGTAAACCACCGTTTCGTCAACCTTCTTGCATTCAATCTGACAATTGATCTTTTGACATTTGAGTGTGTAACGCCCCTTTAACAGTTTATATCAAAGTTTGTCAAGTGTTTTCAGATCTCAAAAGTAGCACAATGTCAAGAGTCCACTACGCATGCAAACAATTAGAACATTGTGCTATATGCATCAACTCCAAATGAATAATTGTATTTATTTTTATTTGGATCCCCATTAGCTGTTGAAGAAGCAACAGCTATTCTTCTTGGGGTCCACAGAAAACATAACACTACAAATACTTAGGTGTCTGGTTAGACTGTAAACTCTCCTTCCAGACCCATATCAAACATCTCCAATCCAAAGTTAAATCTAGAATTGGCTTCCTATTTCGCAACAAAGCATCCTTCACTCATGCTGCCAAACATACCCTTGTAAAACTGACCATCCTACCAATCCTCGACTTTGGCGATGTCATTTACAAAATAGCCTCCAATACCCTACTCAACAAATTGGATGCAGTCTATCACAGTGCAATCCGTTTTATCACCAAAGCCCCATATACTACCCACCATTGCGACCTGTACGCTCTCGTTGGCTGGCCCTCGCTTCATACTCGTCGCCAAACCCACTGGCTCCATGTCATCTACAAGACCCTGCTAGGTAAAGTCCCCCCTTATCTCAGCTCGCTGGTCACCATAGCATCTCCCACCTGTAGCACACGCTCCAGCAGGTATATCTCTCTAGTCACCCCCAAGACCAATTCTTTCTTTGGCCGCCTCTCCTTCCAGTTCTCTGCTGCCAATGACTGGAACGAACTACAAAAATCTCTGAAACTGGAAACACTTATCTCCCTCACTAGCTTTAAGCACCAACTGTCAGAGCAGCTCACAGATTACTGCACCTGTACATAGCCCACCTAAAATTTAGCCCAAACAACTACCTCTTTCCCAACTGTATTTAATTTTTATTTATTTATTTATTTTGCTCCTTTGCACCCCATTATTTTTTATTTCTACTTTGCACATTCTTCCATTGCAAAACTACCATTCCAGTATTTTACTTGCTATATTGTATTTACTTTGCCATCATGGCCTTTTTTTGCCTTTACCTCCCTTCTCACCTCATTTGCTCACATTGTATATAGACTTGTTTATACTGCATTATTGACTGTATGTTTGTTTTTACTCCATGTGTAACTCTGTGTCGTTTTATCTGTCGAACTGCTTTGCTTTATCTTGGCCAGGTCGCAATTGTAAATGAGAACTTGTTCTCAACTTGCCTACCTGGTTAAATAAAGGTAAAATAAATAAAATAAATAAATAAAAATAAAACAGAGCAAATACAGAACACTAATGTACAAGAACAGAAACAGAAATTTAAACTACGAATAATTAACTGGCTGAACAGACAATTTGGTACTTTCAGCATGTCAATACTTATAACAAAGACCAGTAGTGATGCAGACAATCTCTCTACCACCTTAAACAAGTAAAGACTAACCTGCATGTTATTGACATTGGCCCTCTGTGTACATTTGAGAGCCAGACGTGCTGCTCTGTTCGGGGCCAGCTGCAGCTTTTCTGAGTCCTATTTTGCCACACCTGACCATACAACTGGAAAGTAAATCAAGATGCGACAAAACCTGAGCACTGCAGGACTTGTTGAGTCGCATGTGAGGTTAAAAAACAGAGCATTTCTTTATCACCGACAAACCTCTCCCCATCGTTTACAACAATAGAATCAATATACTTTGAACATGACAGTGTACAATCTAATAGAACACCAAGAACTTTAGTTTTTAGTGTAAAAGATAAGCACATCAAAACTGGAAATTATTTGGGGGTAATTTTTTCCGTTTGTTTTGGATTGTTTGCAAACAGCTGGATCAAAACAGAGGGTCTAGGATGGGAACATTTGTTGACAGAAGACCAATTCTGAGTTCTGAAAACAGACAAACTTTAGATTTGTAAGTGTAATGTGCCTTTAAAAAGCCTAATTATATATGGTAACTCAGTGTGGCCCCTACAGTATATTTTCTCTAGCAGTGGTGGTACTGAAAAGGCCGTGAAAGGGGGAAGGGGTGGCGGTTGTTCAGATTTTTTCTTCAGGTTTTCACACTGTCACACCTTTCTAATACTCTGAATGATCGGCTATGAAAGGCCAACTGACATTTACTCCTGAGGTGCTGACCTGTTGCACCCTCGACAACCACTGTGATTATTATTATTTGACCCTGCAACATTAGATGTGCCAGCAAAGCTTAAACCATACCAGGAGACACTTTTTCAGGTCTGGGACACATTCAAGATTTTGTAGTGTAGTTACCCTTTCATTCAGGTGTGCATGCACCTAGCACTGTTGTTTGGTTAGCGGTGTGATAGTTACATTGTACATGCATCAGAAACAGTTTTTATCATTACCGTAACTGAACTTCTAATTACTGTAACAGACAACCATATGGCATCATGGGAAATGGGTATTATGGTAATGAGAAGCCCTTAGCAAATGTAGCTAACAATTTCAGAAGCCATTACGGCAGAAGAAAAATACATAATCAATTCATGCTCTTTCTAATCTATTATACTGTATATAGTTGAATCAATAATTTTGCTCAAACATCAAGTATTTCAAAACGAAAACGCTAGCTTACCTTGTAGCCATCGTTGATCTTCTCTTCTTAGTAATGCGTTATGGGTAAAACAAAATAAAAATTATAAATAAAAAAATTATAAATTACTTTGTACAGGAACTTGAAGAATGGTAATCAGAAACATCCACTCGGACACACGTTTTTTTGTCTAAAATGTAACTAGTTTGTAATGTGAGTAGCCAGGAATGATAAAGTTCTTTGAGTATGCAACACTTTAAACAATATATCATTGGTAGTAATTAAATAAACTGAACAAAAATGTGAATGCAACATGCTACAATTTCAAATATTTTACTGAGTTACAGTTCATATAAGGAAATCAGTCAACTGAAATAAATTGGTCACCGATACATAAAAAAGACGTAGGGGCGTGGATCAGAAAACCATGGTACTTATACAGTACCAGTCAAAAGCTTGGACACCTACTCTGTCACGCCCTGACCTTAGAGAGCCGTTTTATTTCTCTATTTGGTTAGGTCAGGGTGTGATTTGGGGTGGGCATTCTATGTTGGCCTGATATGGTTCTCAATCAGAGACAGCTGTTTATCATTGTCTCTGATTGGGGATCATATTTAGGCAGCCCTTTTTCCCACTTCCTGGTGTGGGATCTTGTCTACAGATAGGTGCCTATGTGCACACCAGTAGCTACACGTTTCGTTTGTTCTTCATTGTTTTGTTTGGTGAGATTCAGTTTATAAAAAATATGTGGAACTCTATGCACGCTGCGCCTTGGTCTCATCATTACGACGAACAACGTGACATAGTCATTCAAGGGTTTTTCCTTTGTTTTACTATTTTCTACATTGTAGAATAATATATATAGATATATATTTTTTACATTGTTTACATCACAATAGTGAAGACATAAAAACGATGAAATAACACATATGGAATCATGTATTAACCAAAAAAAGTGTTGGTAAAAGACCAAGTCCATATTATGGTAAGAACAGCTAAAATAAGCAAAGAGAAACGACAGTCCATCATTACTTTAAGACAGAAAGGTCAGTCACTGGAAAATTTCAAGAACTTGAAAAGTTTCTTCAAGTGCAGTCGCAAAAACCATCAAGTGCTATGATGAAACTGGCTCTCATGACGACTGCTACAGGAAAAGAAATGGCAGCAGTTTTACTGGCGCCCAACAAATTGTGCTATTATGTGGGGGGTTTTCCACGTTATTTGTAACTTATTTTGTACATAATGTTTCTGCAACCGTATCTTACAGCTAAAAAGAGATTCTGGTTATCAGGACAGCGATCACTCACCTCGGATTAGACAACGCACCAGACATTCTCCAAACAACCCACAGGGCCGACATCCCCGTTATTTGCAAGAGGAAGCAACGCAGGTAAAGAGGACAAAGAGCCGGATGCCTGGTCAGGACCCGGAGAAGACGACTGAGAAAGCTGCCTTTACGTCAATACTACTCGCCAATGTGTAATCATTGGACAATAAATTAGACGAGGTACGATCACGAATATCCTACCAACGGGACATCAAAAACTGTAATACGTTTCACGGAAACGTGGCTGAATGACGACATGGATATTCAGCTAGCGGGATATACACTGCACAGGCAAGATAGAACAGCACACTCCAGTAAGACGGGGGGGGGGGGGGGGGGGTCTGTGCATATTCGTAAACGACAGCTGGTGCACGAAATCTAAGGAAGTCTCTAGATTTTGCTCGCCTGAAGTAGAGTATTTTGTGATGAATTGCAGGCCACACTACTTGCCTAGAGAGTTTTCATACTTTTCGTGGCTGTTTATTTACCACCACAGACAGATGCTGGCATCAGCTGTATAAGGAAATAAGCAAACAGGAAACCACTCACCCAGAGGTGGCACTCCTAGTGGCCCGGAGACTTTACTGCAGGGAAACTAAATTTCTATCAACATGTAAAATGTGCAACCAGAGAAAAAAATTCTGGATCACCTGTAATCCACACACAGAGACATGTACAAAGCTCTCCCTCGCCCTCCATTTGGTAAATCCGACCACAACTTTATCCTCCTGATTCCTGCGTACAAACAAAAAATGAAAGCAGGAAGCACCAGTGACTAGGTCTATAAAAAAGTGGTCAGATGAAGCAGATGCTAAACTACAGGACTGTTTTGCTATCACAGACTGCAACGTGTTCCGGGATTCTTCCGATGGCATTGAGGAGTACACCACATCAGTCACTGACTTTAATACGGAAGCTTACAAGAAATCCTGCTATGCCCTGCGACAAACCATCAAACAGGCAAAGCATCAATACAGGGCTAGGATTGAATCATACTACACCGGCTCCGATGCTCGTCTTATGTGGCAGGGCTTGCAAACTATTACAGACTACAAAGGGAATCACAGCCGTGAGCTGCTCAGTGACACGAGCCTACCAGAGCTGCGGGGCCAGATGGATTACCAGGACGTGTGCTCCCGGCATGTGCTGACCAACTGGCAGGTGTCTTCACTGATATTTTCAACATGTACCTGATTGAGTCTGTAATACCAACATGTTTCAAGCAGACTACCATAGTCCCTGTGCCCAAGAAAACAAAGGCAACCTGCCTAAATGACTACCGACCCTACGTCCGTAGCCATAAAGTGCTTTGAAAGGATGGTAATGGCTCACATCAACACCACTATCCCAGAAACCCTAGACCCACTCCAATTTGCATACTACCCAAAAGATCCATGATGATCTTTGATGCAATCTATATTGCACTCCACACTGCCCTTTCCCACCTGGACAAAAAGAACACTTATGTGAGAATGCTATTCATTGACGAAAGCTTAGCTTTCAACACCATAGTACCCTCAAAGCTCATCACTAAGCTAAGGATCCTGGGACTAAACTCTACCCTCTGCAACTGGATCCTGACTTCCTGACTGGCCGCCCCCAGGTGGTGAGGGTAGGTAGCAACACGTCTGCCACGCTGATCCTCAACACTGGAGCTCCACAGGGGTGCGTGCTCAGTCCCCTCTTGTACTCCCTGTTCACCCACGACTGCATGGCAGGCACAACTCCAACACCATCATTAAGTTTGCAGACGACACAACAGTGGTAGGTCTGATCACCGACAACGACAAAACAGCCTATAGGGAGGAGGTCAGAGACCTGGCCGGGTGGTGCCAGAATAACAAGCTATTCCTCAACGTAACCACGACTAAGGAGATGATTGTGGACTACCGGAAAAAGTGGACCGAGCACGCCACCATTCTCATTGAGGGGGCTGTAGTGGAGCAGGCTGAGAGCTTCAAGTTCCTTGGTGTCCACATCAACAACAACTAGAATGGTCCAAACACACCAAGACAGTCGTGAAGAGGGCATGACAAAGTCTATTCCCCCTTAGGAAACGTAAAAGATTTGGCATGGGTCCTGAGAACCTCTAAAGGTTCTACAGCTACAACATCGAGAGCATCACTGCTTGGTACGGCAATTGCTCGGCCTCTGACCGCAAGGCACTACAGAGGGTAGTGCGTACGGCCCAGTACATCACTGGGGCTAAGCTGCCTGCCATCCAGGACCTCTACACCAGGCGGTGTCAGAGTAAGGCCCTAAAAATTGTCAAAGACCCCAGCCACCCCAGTCATAGACTGTTCTCTCTACTGCCACATGGCAAGAGGTACCGGAGTGCCAAGTCTAGGACAAAAATGCTTCTCAACAGTTTTTACCCCCAAGCCATAAGACTCCTGAACAGGTCATCAAATGGCTACCCGGACTATTTGCATTGTGTGACCCTCCCTCCCTCCCAACCCTCTTTTTATGCTGCTGCTACTCTCTGTTTATCATATATGCATAGTCACTTTAACTATACATTTATGTACATACTACCTCAATTGGACCGACAAACCAGTGCTCCCACACATTGGCTAACCGGGCTATCTGCATTGTGTCCCGCCACCCACCACCTGCCAACCGCTCTTTTACGCTACTGCTACTCTCTGTTCATCATATATGCATAGTCACTTTACCATATCTACATGTACATACTACCTCAATCAGCCTGACTAACTGGTGTCTGTATGTAGCCTCGCTACATTTATAGCCTCGTTACTGTATATAGCCTCGCTACTGTATATAGCCTGTCTTTTTACTGTTGTTTAATTTCTTTACTTACCTATTGTTCACCTAACACCTTTTTTTGCACTATTGGTTAGAGCCTGTAAGTAAGCATTTCACTGTAAGGTCTACACTTGTTGTATTCGGCGCACATGACAAATAAACTTTGATTTGATTTGCAAAGGATACGTTCATTAGAGTTAACTGCACCTCAGATTGCAGCCCCTAAAAATTATTCACAGAATTCAAGTAAATGCTTTACAGAGTTCAAGTAACAGATACATCTCAACATCAACTGTTCAGAGGAGATTGCGTGAATCAGGCCTTCATGGTCGAATTGCTGCAAAGAAACCACTACTAAAGAACACCAATAAGAAGCAGAGACTTTCTTGAGCCAAGAAACACAAGCAATGGACATTAAACCAGTGGAAATCTGTCCTTTGATCTGATGAGTCCAAATTTGAGATTTCTGATTCCGACTGCTGTGTCTTTGTGAGATGCCAGGTAGCTGAATGGATGATCTCCGCATGTATGGTTCCAACAGTGAAGAATGGAAGAGGAGGTGTGATGGTGTGGGGGTGCTTTGCTGGTTACACTGTCAGTCATTTATTTTGAATTCAATGCACACTTAACCAGCATGGCTACCACAGCATTCTGCAGCGATACGCCATCCCATCTGGTTTGCACTTATTGGGACTATCATTTGTTTGTCAACAGGACAATGACCCAACACACTTCCAGGCTGTGTAAGGGCTATTTTACAATGAAGGAGATTGATGGAGTGCTGCATCAGATGACCTGGCCTCCATAATCACCTGACCTTAACTGCAGAGTGAAGGAAAAGCAACCAACAAGTGCACAGCATATGTGCGATCTCCTTCAAGACTGTTGGAAAAGCATTCCAGGTGAAGCTGGTTTAGAGAATGCCAAGAGTGCGCAAAGTTGTCATCAAGGCAAAGGGTCGCTACTTTGAAGAATCTAAAATCAAAAATATATTTTGATTTGTTTAACACTTTTTTGGTTACTACATGATTCAATATGTGTTATTTCATAGTTTTGATGTCTTCACTATTATTCTATAATGTAGAAAAGATTTTTTTAAATAAAGAAAATCCCCTGAATGAGTAGGTGTGTCAAAACCTTTGACAGGTACCGTATGTTCAAACTACAGACGCACTGACAGATATGTAAATATTTACTGATCAATATGTCATTGATCATCAACAAATACGCAAATTCATTATTGATGATCACATGATTGAAATAAAATGAATATCAAACTGACATATAATTTTGCTGACACCTCAGTAACAATACTTCCATCTGCTAGCTTGACCTTTTATTTGCTGGGTCGTCAACTCTGCACTGCACACAAACTCTCTGCCATGCTCTATCTGACAGGCATGGCAGATGCCAGATTGTATTATATGAGAACATTGCCCCCTGCTGATATACACAAGCAAATACTATAAAAACAGAAAAGTAACTACCTCCCGAATGGAGCAGCGGTCTAAGGCACTGCATCACATTGCAGTTCTTGAGGCATCACTACAGGCCTGGGTTTGATCCCAGGCTGTGTCACAACCGGCTGTGACCGGGAGTCACTTGGGGCTTCGCACAATTGGCCCAACATTTTTAGGGTAGGGTTTGGCAGGGGGCTCATCGCGCTTTAGCGACTCCTTTTGACAGGCCGGGCACCTGCAGGCTGACTTCGGTTGTCAGTTGAACTGTGTTTCCTCTGACATATTGGTGTGGCTGGCTTCCGGGGTTAAGTGGATGGGTTATCAACACAGCATTATTTCACATTGGGAATCTTAAGGAAAGAATAAAAACCAGCAGTGATGTGGTCCTTCAATGTTGTGATTGAATAGCTCTGGTATAGGACGAAACGCCCATGTACTGGTTTCTAATATTCCGTTTAGTGAACTCCAATTGGATGTCTCAAATGTCTCATGAGGCTAAATCTTTGCTGAACCAACAATGTGCAGTACAGGGATGAATGTCAATGAATGATCAATAGCCTATATACCAGCTCATTCGGAGAGAAAAAAAAGTAGCTTGAAGCATACTGTGTAGAGACCAATGATATTAATAGATATATTTCTTATGGTCTCGTGTATCCTGAGCTGAAATAAAATATCACAGAAATGTTCCTAATGCACAAAAAGCTAATTTCTCTCAAATTGTATGCATAAATTTGTTTACATCCCTGTTAGTGAGTAGGCTATGATAATCCATCCACCTGACAAGCAACATATGTCAAGAAGCTGAGGGGAGGGGGGGGGATTGTTTTAAGATGGTAATACCATGGATCATTTAGCTATTTGATTTTGAATTTTAGGGACCCTTAAGGTATACTAGAAAAATTGAAGCGCATTGAATTGCACATTCATAAATGGTAAAAAAGGCAGTCAGAAATGAAATCATAAGGATAACGATTTTGACAAATGTCCTATATCTAGGAGGTATAAGAAAACTCAGGAGATTTGTCTTTTTATATTTTTTTAGACATATTCGTTTGTATGGGTTACCTTCAGATGAGTCCTGTGACACTTGTGGAGAACACCATCAATTTTCGGGATGTCTCATGGTCTGACAAACACCGCTCTAGCTCGGCCACCTTCCACCGCAGATGCGGAAGGTCGCCATAGGCGGAGGTGGCAGATTGTGACACAGCCCATGAAAACGCAAGCGATATCCCCTCTACTGCTACCATCGCCTCCAACCCTAATATCCCCTCCACCCCTATTACCCCCCCCCCCCCATAGTAGGGGTGGAGGGGTTAGTAGGGGTGGAGGGGTTAGTAGGGGTGGAGGGGATATCTCTATCTTAAACTGATGGATTTTGATAGGGATTTTTTTATTATGTTACTTAAATTGACACACAGGTGTGTCACTAGACTCTTGAGGATTAAACAGCATGATCATTAGACAGGTGCAGCTTGTGCTCGGGACAATAAAACACCACTCTAAAATGTGCAGTTTTGTCACACAACACAATGCTACAGATGTCTCACGTTTTGAGGAATGTGTAATTGGCATGCATGAAGGAATGTCCACCAGAGCTGTTGCTAGAGAATTTAATGTTAATTTCTCTACCATAAGTCACTGTCTTTTCAGAGAATTTGACCTCACAACCGCAGACCACGTGTAACCACATCAGCCCAGGACCTACACATCTGGCTTCTTCATCTGCGGGATGGTTTGAGACGAGCCACCTGGACAGCTGATGAAACTGTGGGTTTAGACAGCCGAGGAATTTCTGCACAAACTGTCAGAAACCATCTCAGGGAAGCTCATCTCGTGCTTGTCGTCCTCAGCAGGGTTGTTACGTTCTGACCATCGTTCTTGTGTGTTTTCCTTGTTTTAGTGTTGGTCAGGACGTGAGCTGGGTGGGCATTCTATGTTGTGTGTCTGGTTTGTCTATTTCTATGTTTGGCCTGATATGGTTCTCAATCAGAGGCAGGTGTTAGTCATTGTCTCTGATTGGGAACCATATTTAGGTAGCCTGTTTTGTGTTGGGTTTTGTGGGTGGTTGTCTCCTGTGTCAGTGTTTGTACCACACGGGACTGTTTCGGGTTTGCATGTTTCTTGTTTTGTAGTCTATTTCATGCATAGTTTTGTTATTAAAAGAACCATGAATTATAACTACGCTGCGTCTTGGTCCGATCCCTGCTACACCTCTTCTTCAGAGGAAGAGGAAGAAGAGAACCGTTACAAGGGTCTTGACCCGACGAAGGTTCGGCGTTGTAACCAACTTCAGTGGCCAAATGCTCACCTTCGATGGCCACTGCCACGCTGGAGAAATGTACTCTTCACAGATGAATCCCGGTTTCAACTGTACCGGGCAGATGGCAGACAGCGTGTATGGTGTTGTGTGTGCGAGCGGTTTGCTGATGTCAACGTTGTGAACAGAGTGCCCCATGGTGGCGGTGGGGTTATGGTATGGGCAGGCATAAGCTACGGACAATGAACACAATTTGCATTTTATCAATGGCAACTTGAATGGACAAAGATACCTTGACGAGATCCTAAGGCCCATTGTCGTGCCATTCATGATAATGCATGGCCCCATGTCACAAGGATCTGTACACAATTCCTGGAAGCTGAACATTTCCCCGTTCTTCAATGGCCTGCATACTCACCAGACATGTCACCAATTGAGTGTGTTTGGGATGCTCTGGATCGACGTGTACAACAGCGTGTTCCAGTTCCCGCCAATATCCAGCAACTTCAAACAGCCTGATCAACATTCCACAGGCCACAACCAACAGCCTGATCAACTCTATGTGTACGAGAAGTGTCGCGCTGCATGAGGCAAATGGTGGTCACACCAGATACTGACTGCTTTTCTGATCCACGTCCCTACTGTTTTTTTAAGGTATCTGTGACCAACAGATGCATATTCCCAGTCATGTGAAATCAATAGATTAGGGCCTAATTAATGTTTATTTCAATTGACTGATTTCCTGGTCTGAATTGAAACTCAGTGAAATCTTTGAAATTGTTGCATGTTGCGTTCCGTATTTTTGTTCAGCGTAGCTCTTCTTCAACTGAGTACCACGTACTGTTTTAGCCTTAGGCCTTGCATCATAGACAATAGGACCGTCTCGAATATAATTCCTGATGGAGATGTATGGATACAGCTATTAAACATGAAGGTCCATGGACCACAATAAATGGGTAACATAGGCCCCGAGTGAGCAGAATCAGTATTCCAGGAGCGGCCCTTCCACAAACTGACGCTGTTAATCTGTATTCGAGCAGGCTGCCATGTCAGATGAAAGCATCCAATTAGTAGTCAATTCTATGCAGTATCTCCCATCATGCCAACAATTTACATTCTCACTCAACGCACGAGAGAGATTGCTGCCT